>NW_009710166.1:0-21158 GCF_000703405.1 Apaloderma vittatum | reverse complement strand
CCGCCTTTCTCCGCAGCCGGGGCTCGGGGCGCAGCGGACGGGTCGGTTAAGAGGGTCAAGTCAAGCCGTATCTGAACTTAGGGAAAGGTCTGGTGTAGTGTCTGTTTGCGAGGGATTAGAATAAACGCCTAGAAGGCTTATGCGTTTCATTAAGTAGTTGCCCGAGTATTAAAATAGTCACCTTGTAGCTGAACCCTTCAGAAGTTAGAGCAGTGTATAAGAACATATAAAGTCGAGAGTGCTCTTGCATCCTTAATGTGTAATTTTTGTACAATGCTCTTTCCAGTAACTTTGACAGGAGGCAAAGATTCTAAGTGCTGCACTTTGAATTTAGTTTATAATTTTGTGTTGGATGCATATTTATCTGTAACAGGAGTATGTGTTAAAACTAAATGCTGCAATACTAGAAAAAGAAAAAGGTGAGATTCTGTAATGACTCAAAGTAGCTATCACCTTAAATGTAAACATGAGAGGACCATTTTATTTGTACAAGGTTCTGTTTTTATGGTGATACTTGAATGTTTTTTTTGTTGCTTGTTTTTTCTTGGGGTGTTTTTTTTAAAGGATTCTGTAGTAGGACAATGTTGCCTGCTTTTAGGGACCTGAATTACAACACAGGTTTGGTGTCCAGCATGTATTAATGCCTCTTCCTCCCCCTAATAGATTTATTTCAAAAATAGAAGAAGTACTGAATGACTGGAAGCTTATTGGGGTCTCTTCAGGCAAACCTCTTGAAAAGGTCAGATACAGCCTCTGAATTTTCTTTCAGAATTTGAATTACTAACTAGTAATACAGATGTGTATTACATGTATTGTCGTTTTCCAAGGTGTGATGGACAATGATTTGTATTCGAATGTTTTTCCTTGTAAAAGTGGCAATTTGACAAGCAGTTGCTGTAAATTTATTGGTGGGCTGTCTGCCAAGCAGGCTGTTTCCCTAGTAAAGTCGGATCTTCTTACAGGGCCTTGTGATTTTTTTTTTATTTCCAGTTTTGAATATGGAAACGTGGTTGAAGCTGTTCTAAATTCTAAAGGAGTTTGTTTTTGCCCTGCCTTGTGTCTTTGTCACACCTCACATGCATATTGTTGAGGTTTGCATAGTACTACTTGTGACTCAGTATGTTTCATAGATAGACGATCTTTTTTCTGAGGTCTAATTAGAGCCTTTGTGGTGCTTTCTCAGTCCCGTAAAATGCTGAGGAAATTGCCGAACTCTTCTGCAAAATAGTGCACATAATTTCAGATACTCTGGATTGAATGGCTGCTGTGTTTCGAGAGGACTTTTATGATTCTTAATTTTAGTTGTGCTACAGAGCATTCAGGACAAAAACTTAGGCTATCGAATTAGCTAGTTTTCAACCTTAGCTGTCAGTGTGTTCCTACATGTCGTCTTCTCTTGACCAGACCTCTCCTCTTGATTTCTATTGAGAAGACACCTTTTACAGATCAAAGGGTTGTCCAAGTGACATTCTTTTAGTAGTAGCATACAATTCTGTACAGTGATATTGTTTTTTTTCTAGAAACTTTCTTGTGATGCATTTTTGTTTAGAAATCAACCGCCCTTACGCACAGAAGTTTTGCAGATTATAGATGGAAATCATTTTTTGGTGAAAGGATATTCAAAGTAAATATTAAAGTAGTATTTGTGTAGAATGGTATAGATACAGAGAAAATCCCAAGTGTGAAACTTCTGTCTTTGGGCAAAGTTGAGGGTGCGTACACTTAAGATGCGTAGTTGCGTATGAGAGGATATATCTGGCTTTTTATTGCCATATAATTCTAAATACTTCCTCGAAATGAACATTATTATGGACATGTATTTTTAGAAACACAGATTTTAGCATTAAGATACCTTCACAGTGAAGTGCTCTCGTAATTTTGTTTGCAAATAAAGTGTGCAATTTAGGAACAAATATTGAGCAGTAGGAAAAGGTGAATAAATGTTACAGATCATGTAGGCAATATACTTTTTAAGGCTTAGAAATATTGACATAAATTTACGTGATCAAATAATATCTTTTTTTATATGCAGGGTGTATACACCACAGGAACATGGGAAGAGAAATCAGATGAAATCTTTTTTGCAGACTTCAAATTCTCAGTTACCCATCATTACCTTGTACAAGAACCTGGTGACAAAGATGGGAAAGAGGAACTGGCAGAAGGTAGCTGATAGTTCTCTTACATGCCTGTAAGCATATGACAAAAGACAGTTTCAGAATGTCGAATTCACAGTGTGGTTTGTTTCTGTATGGAAGTTTTTGGAATCTGATGGGTGTAATCTGGCATTTCTGCTTTTAGTATGCTTTGCCATCAACAGATTGCTGATACAAGTAAATAGTAAGTCAGCTGAATGATGCTGATGCTCTTATGTATCAATTTTTTTCACAGATGCCCTTCCTCTGTCTATGCAGGACTTGCTGTGCATGAACAATGACTTTCCTCCTAGAGCTCACTGTCTGGTAAGATGGTACGTATGCTGCCTCTTGTCTTTAATACAAGTAAGCGTAGCAATTGAGAAATCTTTGATGCTGGCACAATCAGTTGTATATTTTTCTCCATCAAGAATTAAAGCTTAAGTAAAATTACTCTTCATACCAGACACAGGAAAGGAGTGCAAAAAAACCCTACCATAGTGGGCCTATCATTATTATTGCCCCTCCCAAATATTTTTTTTCCTGAATTTCGTAGACTATTGAAGCTTTTGTATTTATAACATTTAACTATATTCTTAAAAAGAAAAGCTGCAGCACCTTAAGAAACAGCAACAACCGTATTCTTACCATTGCAAATCGTTAGATTATAGCATTGTTCTAGAGAGATTACTTTTATTTATCAATAGTTACACTTGTTATTAACATAAAATAAAAACCTTGGGACTGATAGGTCTGGAAGTCTTTATGTTATTTTGAGTTCCATGTTTGAATGCTGATAATCTCTTGAGTATTTTTTGCTTTGAGAATCCACAGCACTGCATGCCCACTCTGTTCTTGGCCCCTGTGAAGAGGTACTCATGTCCAAATAGCAGATTGCACAGTCTGCTGGTAACAGTTAGGTTATTCACACTGCAATATTTCTAAGAATTCTGTATTGCAACTCGTTTGCTAAAATGCAGAAATGTGCTTTTTTCTCTCGCTCTTAAGGTACGGTTTACGGGAGTTTGTGGTTATTGCTCCAGCTGCAAATAACGATGCAGTTCTTAGTGAATCCAAGTGTAACCTCTTGCTGAGTTCCATTTCCATTGCATTGGGGAACACTGGCTGGTAGGTGAAAGCATGAACCTTGATACAGCTCTGAGTGAAACTTGTATACTGCTATTGTGAGGGAAAAGTATTAAATTGTTAACAAAATACATTCAGAGTTTGTTGTATTTGCACCATAGTGTTGTTACAGAAGGATTTTAAAAAGATAATTTTCCATGGAATCTTAAGATTGATTCAGTGTATTATTTATATTCATTACTGTTTAAAAACCTCAAAGGCTTTTAAAAGCTGCTCTAACTTGTTTGGATAAGTGATGTACAAAGTATAAATTCTGGAAGAGTATTTCTTCCCGATGTGTGATGACTAGTTTTCTTACATTCCTCTAGAATACTCAGACTGAAAATTAGGTAACTGAAGGGATGGATAGAGTTTTGTTTATCACATGCCACTTTGTGTGGTGTTACATTTAATGGTGAAGTTAACAGTCTTTTTCTGTAATTTCTATTAAGCGTTTTAAACTGTGTTCCACTGAGAGAAAATGTATCTAAAAATACAAAATTATGTTGAAATTATGTTAAGGTATTTAGCTAGTTTTAAAGACTGCAAGACAGTATAACATGTTAAATAGTCTGAAATATTCATGTTTTCTAGTCAGGTACCACTGTTTGTGCAAATCCATCATAAATGGCGACGAATGTATGTTGGAGAATGTCAGGGTCCAGGAGTTCGAACTGACTTTGAAATGGTTCATCTTCGCAAAGTGCCAAATCAGTATACTCATTTATCAGGATTACTGGATGTCTTCAAATCCAAGATTGTAAGTGCATTTGAACGTACATAACTAATATTAAGAATATTTATTTTATTACCTCGTTGCTTGTAGACTCACTTTTGTGTTCCAGGGTGGGTTTCTTTCTGGGTTTGTTGTTTTGTTTGGTAAAGTGTTTCCAGATATTGCCAGTATCTAGTGATAAAGAGTGACAATAGGTGTGGCTTTTGTTCCTCAAGTGTTATCACCTTCTTCTGTTTTCCACTGGTGTATGAAAGAATGTGTCTGGTTTAGTCTCCTTGTCACAGCCTTCTCAGCCCCCTCCCCAAAACAAACTGTTTTGCTGTTTAAATGGAGAGAGGAGAATTGGAATGGGTTTTTATCCTGATGATTTTGTAGCTCTCCATAGCTAAGTTAAGAGTGAAGAACAACGTGTTGAAATGTGAGGAGGGGACTGCTTTTTTATGGAGTGGTGTGGCTGAATGCAACACTTCACAACTAATCGTGGTAGTCAGCAATCTCATCAAAATCCTATGGAAAAAAAATCCTTAATAAAAACCTAGTACACTCTGTGTCAAAGTTACTTGTGAGTTACTGGTTAACTGAGCTCATGCATTTTAGAAAGCTTATCTGCTTACTTTTACCTGTCAGTGTCTTGTTGGTCAGTGTCTTTACTAGTACTCCTTGGGGTGTTGCAGATAAAATTAGCTCCAAGACAAGCTCTGTCATAACTCGTTTATGTTCGAGGCCTAGTGTATTTCAGAGAATGTACTCTTCACGCTGAACTTTTTCTCTTAATGTTCTGAAGGGATGTCCTTTAACACCACTGCCTCCAGTGAGCATGGCTATTCGACTTACGTATGTGCTTCAAGACTGGCAGCAGTATTTCTGGCCACAGCAGCCACCAGGTAGGACATTTCTGTCCTCAGAATATGAACAGTCAGTGCTAAACAAAATGTTTGTGTATCTTGCCAGAAGAATGTCTGTGGCTTATGGTTGCAACAGGTGATTCAGTTAGGGCTATTCCTAGAAATACGCTTTTTTATTAACGTTTAGAGATACAGTGATACTACTTCTGTACAGCAATACCTCCAAAATAGGCGTAGCTGTATGCAGAGGAAAGACCTGTAAAGAATTCTGCCCTGGACTCTGCAGGGAAACTTCTGGATTTGAGTTCTGATAGATGCTAATACTTTGCAGGAGTATTTGTCCATTATTTTCATAAATGAGCTGACAATACTACATTATTTAAGTGTATTAACAGTGGGAAAATTAGAAAATACTATATGGACCTCACTTAAGATTAAAGTTTAGATTTTTGTTCTTGTAGTTACTTTATTCAGGTTTTTTATTCATGCAGGAAAAATTTCTGATCAAGGCTTTTACTGTAGTAGCCTCATATAAGAGGAAAAGTAATGTATAGTCTTGAATCTAAAGTACATATACGAGATGTGATAGATTTTTGCTGTAGCGATGCTATTTGGGAAAAAGAGAGTGAATTTGCTCACCTGGTACTCTTGCAATGAACTCCTGTACTTGCTTGGTGGTAACACTTTCTTCCCTGGGTGTCAAGGATTTGTTTTTAACAGACCTATTTCAATATAGATAGCATCAGGATATAAATTATGAAGTTACTCTCTCTCAAAGGTAAACGTGTTTTTAAGAAAAAAGTAGATGTTAGTTCCTTCTTAACATAGATTTATTAGTTATGTGGTATTTTTGGCACATGGTGCTGGAGCAATTGAAGTGCATAAGTTCAAGTTTTGATTTGGTGGTAATTTAACATAACAAGATTAAAGTATTTAGGGCACACTTAGAGAGAACCTGAATGACCTTGATCTGGTTACCGAATTGTTTGGCTTTCCTTTGTTATAAAACTAAAAATAATTCTTACATTAATCAAGGGTGTGCTTTGAAGAAGTCTGTAGCAAAGTTGATCCTGTGTGCTTTGTGCCTAAGTAACATTGAAAATATATTAAAAGACAATCCTGCTCTCTAAGGTCAGAGAATATCAGTGCTGTTTTGAGTGATAGTTTCTCTTTGTAGGTAAACCAAATTCATCTAAAGAACCTGGGAAGCTACTTGGACAGATTTTTATTTTTTATTATTTCTGCAGACACAGAAGTCCCTCTTTTCTGTAATTTCGCTCTGTCTTGCTGCAGCTATTAACTAAGTCAAGATTCCTGTTTTTTGATGAATGAGTTGTACCACTCTGATCATACCTCTTGGTCTGAGCTGATTGCTCTTAGGTTAAGGGCGCTGTCAGCACCGTGTGTTGCAGAAACTGGAGCTGGAAAGCATCATTTTTACTGCTGTTGCTACATGTGGTTGTGGTATTACTCTCACTCAATTAGCTGTTCTCAAATAAAACCTAAACATTTAAATGTCTTTTCTCTGAAGAAGAAATTGTTTGTGTGTAAACAGCTTGCCACACGCCTTTAAAATGAAGGATCAGATGCTGTGATAGCATTATAATGGCTTTACAATACATTAGTACCCATTTAAATTTTTGTTCAGTGAAGGATGCCTGTTTTTGTTTATAGATTTGAAGGATATAACATGGGAAGTACCTGGGATTACAAGGAGTCTCAGATTATTATGTTAAGTCTTTAACTGTGGGAGACATACCACTCTTTTCCTAAAATTGGCAGCCTTTTAGAAGTAGTTGGTTTTTTTGCCCTGGAGAGTTGCTCTTCTGGAGTCTTCCTTTTCTGCTTGGAACTGCTTTCCTGCCTAAATATTTTTATAGCAAATTTGTGTCTACTTGTTCTTATGTCAACATTGACTCTTTAAGGCTGCCTTTATAGCAATGAGCTTTGTCTTTGTGAAGGGTATAACCTCTCAATAGCGATTGCAGGAGTTTTATCTGTATTTTTGAATGTCCTATTGAACGACTACTTCCCAGTTTCTGCTGGAAACATTTACTTTGACTGTATGCTGGAATTACATTTTCATAGCTTTGTCTGTTTAGCTGCTTAGCTATTTCCTGACCATCACACCTGCTACAGTCTTTTTCCTGTGAAGTTAAGACAATATGCTTCTTTAAAATATTTTGTAAATTCTGTATGGAAAATGTATTGATCTGTCTTCAGATATAGATGCTCTAGTTGGAGGAGAAGTTGGAGGCCTTGAGTTCGGGAAGCTACCTTTTGGTGCCTGTGAGGATCCTATTAGGTAAGATAAGAGTTCAGAAAACTCTGTTCTATAACTTCTTTAACAGAAAACTTCAAGGTATGTTATTTAAAATCCTAGCTGCACCTGCCTGTGACTTAGTATTTCCCTAATAGATGATTTAATTATTCAGGTACATAAGAAACATCTGTGAAAAGCAATGGTCTGATAGGATATAAGATAATTTGTGAAATTATCTGATGATATTCAGAGTTCTGGCTTATAAATCTTTCACCATAAACTTCTGGACTACTCCAGTTATCTCTGACACATGCTGAAATATCCCTTAACTGGAGAAAAACTTTAAAAGTGGTGGGCCTCCATTCAAGGAATGGACTTGCTCTCGTGTTTGACATTTGTAGAAGACTTAAATTGAGAAGGTCTCTAAATTGCGTTATTAGTGTCTCTCTGTGTTCTCTTCCTAACACCCCATCATCATCACTGGGCAAATCTAGGAATTGTTTTAATGGATTAGATGATGTTTAATGCTGTAGGCAGTTAATGAAATTTGTTCTTTCCTCTGTACCTGGTATCTAGAATACAATGCACAATCCCTCCTTTTGTAGGGAGGAGCTGCGAGATAGCCCTGTAAGCCAGGTACTAGTAAAATTAGTGCGTTCCTGGCTGACTTGCTGTAGAATAACCAATACAGTGAGAAAGCTCATGGGAAAACATACAAGTTTCTGGATGTAGCTGCAAAATACATAGGGATTAGATATGAACTGTCACAAATTCATTTCAAGATTTTAAGTATGATGGAGAAAACGCCTTTTACTAGTGCCAAAAAATATAATTCTTGTTTTGTTTCAGTGAGCTTCACTTGGCCACCACGTGGCCTCACCTCACAGAAGGTATAATTGTCGACAATGATGTTTATTCGTAAGTATTTTGTCTATGAGTTGCAGATATCTATATATGTACTTCATGTGTTACCTACTGCATTTTAGTGACGTGCAAAATGTTACGTGTGACTTTCTGGCTTTCTCTGTGAAAGAAAACCCATCTTGAGGAATGATAAGGTCAGTTGATAGTACATCTCACTTGGGAAAAGCAGCTTTTAGTATACATTTCTGTGCGAGAAAATATTATTGTATTGTTATCTCAACAGAATTTCCATTTTGGGGCATACTCTTATGCTAGACTTGTGTATTGCATATTTCTTGGGAAATTTGGTGATTGAATGGGGAAATGAACTGAGTGATTTCCCTCTCCCAAAAACTATCATACAGGATTTCTGCTAAGCCTCCTAAAGAGGAAGAATGGTGTATACTGATACTTCAGAAAGAAAAAATACTGGTTGATTATTTTAATTAATGCAGAAATGAATTTTCAACATTAATACACTTTAAGACAGTTTGCTTGCATTGTAGCTGAATTGTTCTTATGTGTTTCTTATTAATGTTATGTAAGTATGTGAGAATGGGGACTCTTGCATTTTAGTGTTTGCCATGTTCTCCTGTTTAATGTGGTGTATATTATGACTTCTGTGGCCTAACGGGCTGTAGCATTCCATTTATTGAGAATTGATACTCATCTCTTGCATACTTATGATGACAGCATGATATGTGTTGTTTTGTGGTTTTTTTTAAGTGACCTGGATCCTATTCAAGCACCTCAGTGGTCTGTGAGGGTCAGAAAAGCAGATAACCCCCAGTGTCTGTTGGGTAAGACATCAGAATTCCCTGTCTTCTCTTACGGCTTTTAAACTCTTAAGTTGTGAAGTTAGAGTTGAGTTGTTGATTACCTGATGACCTCTGACTCCTCACTCCCCTTATTTTTGGAGTGGACAATATTTTGGGCTTTTTTGAGGACAGAAGCTTTGCAAAAATGTATGTTTCTGTTGTAGGTTATTCTGTATCTGTGCACCATAAACTTCATTGCTCTTCTTGCTTCACCACCTTCCAGAGAATAAGCATTTACTTGGGGTGTTCTGTGAAAATTTGAATTTCCTGAAATCTTTAAATTTTATTAAATGCCTTCTGCATATATCTGTTTCCTTAGTTGAATCGGTCTGCCTGTCCTGGAGAGCTATGTCCATCCTTGCCTTTTAGCTCATGGGGAAAAGGGCTTCAAAACTAGAAAAATATAACATGTTGCACAGGTTTGGTCTTGCTCTGGGTGAAGGAGTGGATTAAACAGCAGGTAGAAGTGTGCTCTGAAGAGGTAGCTGATAGCCTGGGTAGGCTGATGCGTAGGTGTGCATTTTCCTAAGCTTTAATTACCTGGTTTAAAGATATTTGTGCTTCAGAACAAATTGTCATGTTCTTTCAGATGAAATGATAAAATTTCCTGTCCCTTGGGCATAATTTTGAGAATTAGCATATTGTTCAATGATACTTTAATTGAGTAGTTTTTCAGAAACTTTGTTTCTCTTACAGGTGACTTTCTTACTGAATTCTTCAAGCTTTGTCGACGGAAGGAGTCAACGGATGAGATACTTGGGAGGTCTGCATTTGAAGAGGAAGGAAAAGGTAAAACTAATTTTTTTTTTATTTGTGTAATTTGTTTTTAATGGTTTTACCTTTCCTGTCACCTTTTCCTGACTTCAGGTTGGTTAGTATTTATACCTGGAACTGTAATGTTTTTTCTGTAATACTCTAAGACTTTTTGGCCAGGGGTAGTACATGGTGTAATTTCTCATGAATTCTAGGCCATCTTAGCTCCCAGAGGACAATTGCCTCTGTTTTAGCTGGTTTTTTTCACTAGAAAACAAGAGTTTAAAATTTGACTAGTGTGAGCAAGAGTTGGTTTTAAGCACACATCAGATTTGTCTGTATCATTTTATGTATTTTTGTATTTTTTCCACTTTTTTCTGCTTTTTGAAGTGCTACGTAGTGCATGTTTTAACAGCCAATTTAAAGATGCTTTAATCATTTTGAAAGGCTTTGCTGCCATCCTCTCCGTGTTGAGGAATTTTAAGAAATCCCAAACAAACAAAAATTATCTGACCAACAGGTCAGACTTTATCCCAACAATATATATACTGACATTTTTTGATGTCTCTGTCCCTTTCTTTCACTCTTTGCTGTATATGGTGAGTATTTCCTTCCTGCCTTGTCACCTTTTCTTTTCCTCAACCATGGCCTCTGTCAGTGTATTTTCTTTGGTTAGACGTGGTCTTACATTTCGAAGGAGCCGTGCTAGTTAGCTTAAAAAGGTGTTAGACCAAGTAGGGTACGTATTACTCCTAGTGCTTGACATACAGTCTCTTTAGCCCTCCTCATCTCAAATTTTCTTAAAATATTTGCCAAGATGAGGTTTTTCAGCCTGCTGGTAATTATTCACTTAAATTTGTCTGCCCTCTTTTTAGCAATGGTAATTAATTTCACGTAAGAGGTTCTAAAGTTTACCAGCAGCAACTTTGTAAAAACTCTTGATTTGAGGAATTTGCCTGAGAACTCTGCAATGGAATTTTGCTTACACACTATAAGCTCAGAGATGTAGTGGTTGATACTGGATTTATTTAAGGCTTATCTAAAGCTTTAGCACACGCTTGAGCTGTCTTTGTGACCTGCAGTGTATTTGTTGGTGTCGTGTACAAGGAAGTTTAAACACTGGCTCTGCAGCAGGCGTTTTGCTGATCTCTGCCTGGAATTGTCGGCAAGCATGCAGCAGTACTACAGTAGGTGGCAGGCACTGCCTACAGCCAACCCAGTCTAGACTTCATTCAGTAAAATAAATCAAGAACAGGCTGTGACTCCTTGGCCGCCTCATGGTGCTGCTTATCTTTGTAGCTAAGAACAGTGAATACCAGGTGTGGAACCCGATAGCCAGGGGTGTAGCTCTGTTTAACAGGGTGTTACAAAGCAGAATAAGATTAACAGACTGAATGTGACAGGGGGACTTTTAAAGCGAGATGCTCTTGCAGTTTTCTTTTTGTTTTGTTCTAACTATTTTTGTTTTACTTTGGTAGAGGTTGCTGATATTACCCATGCTCTGTCGAAGCTCACAGAGCCAGCACCAGTCCCGATCCATAAATTGTCAGTCACAAATATGGTTCACAGTGCGAAGAAAAAAATTCGCAAGCACAGAGGTGTAGATGAATCACCTTTAAACAATGAAGTTCTGAACACTGTTCTTCTGGTAAGTGAGCTCTCCATGCCCATTAAATTCACGTAAAACATTTATTTCATGCTTCCACTGATGCGTTTGACTTACAGATCATAGCAGAATTATGCACAGAAGTGTCTGATGTCATTACTTGAATTGCATTGACCAGCTTCTTGAAATAGCCTAAGTTGCTACAAGTCTGTGTGATATTAATGGTCTGGAAACGAACTCTGAACTCTGCTAAGAGTTTAATGATAGGGATTACTGGTATGTAAGCAGCAGGAGCTTTATGGAGAAAGTGGGAAAAGCAGGAAAAATAGGCTAATGGAAGTTTGGTGTTTTTTTTTCTTTCTTCAAGTTCTTATTTCCTGATGCTTTTGACAAACTCGCAGATGGATTTGAAAGCAGAACTAACACTTCAGCAGGGAACAATCCTCCTCCAGAGCATGAAGATTATGTAAGTTCTACTGACTGACACTCATGAAAGAGAGAAAGCAGTTTTGAGTGTGTGTTCATACAGGCTTTCTGTGGTTGCCCTTTGTCTTGTAATAGGTAATTTTTTGAAAGAACTTGCCTTTGTGGAATCTTTAACTGGAAACAGTGATTTTTATTTTTCTTTTTTTTCCTTCCAGAGAGTGTACATTTTGGTAGCTTGTAATTATGGGCTTAAAATGGTAGTTAGCCACATGTATTGACAAAGAGGAAAGACAGTACAGTTTTGAAAAAAATGCCATTGTTCCTGTATTTCCTGCTTTCTTTTATTTCTTACGTAGAATCTCTTCAGTCAGTTTAAATCTGCTCCTTCTGATAGTCTGACGTACAAACTAGCTTTATGTCTTTGTATGATAAACTTCTACCATGGAGGAGTAAAAGGAGTGGCACATCTTTGGCAAGAATTTGTGTTAGAAATGCGCTACAGATGGGAGAACAACTACCTTATTCCAGGGTAAGATTTTTTTTAAAATGTTTTGTTTTTTTGTTGCTTTGTCATGGAAGACATTCTTGTTGCAGGAACCTAGTGAGTTCACCATAACTTTAAATCATACTGGGGGGTTTTACATTGCAAATACTATCCGCTATTTTTATTACTCTACTTCCGTAAAGCAAGAAAGGGTAGGGAGCAGGGGAAAGTGTCTGTGCCTTCCTTTGAAAACTTCAGGATGCCTGAAGGAAGCTCAAGTTAAAGAGGACTCCGCCGTGTAAAGAGGGCAGGGATTAAAAAAAAAATAACTATATGCGAACGCATGGCTTCTGGTTTGTCATTAGATGAGCGTGAAGGAGTGCTTTCTGGTGTAGTTTTGCCGCTTTTCTAAGGGAGCTTTTTCCAAGTGCCTGCTGCTGCAGTAGCTGCCTTTTCAAGCACTAATGCTGTCTCCAGTATTCCAGCCCTGCCAGGGTATGTCTGCTGCAGCAGAGCTTGTTGCAGACCAAACCAAGGGTTTTGACAAGATGAAATATCAATTTAGCGCAAAAATATGTTATTATTTATTTATTTTTGGAATGGGATGGACTGGCTGTTTATTTGCTAGTTTGTACTTCCAAGTGGTTACACTAAAAAATGCAATGGAGCTTGAGATATGTAGAGATCAATCTACTGTATCATTGCAGCTTTAAAAATAAAGTCAAAGAAGCCTGAGTTTAGTTTGCAAACAGTTAAGCTTTTAACATCCAAATGGAAAACTGCACAGGAGATACAGAGTGTGTCTGTCTTGTACTGGTGTTCATGATCTCTGAGCTTCAGAAATGACATCTAGGAAATAAATGTTTAACTTCTGGGCTTGTTCACTCACTCGTGTTCTGAGACCACAGAAGAGCTACATAGTTGAAATGATGGGGGTGGGTTTAATGTGGATATTTTCCCCTCTTTTGGATTTCATATGCCTTAAGACCACATGTGTGTGAAAGATTCAAATTATAATTGATAATGGTTACACTTCTACTTTTGTTAGATTAGCTAATGGCCCTCCAGATCTGAGATGCTGTTTACTGCATCAGAAACTACAGGTAAATATCCCAAATTTAAGAATGATTTTTCTCCTAAGGAATTATTGGCAATTATTGGCTAAATATATTGTTTTTGTAGATTTAGTTATGCTTGTATTATTGGGTCTGGACTTTGTTTCTTGGGAAAATCTTTAGTCAATGGAATTATGATGTTTTAGAACTGTAAGAGATTTTTGGTGACTCTGAAAGTTTTTCTGTGACATTTCCATAGGAGAGGTAATTGCTAAACAATCTTTTTTTTCCTTTAACTTGTTAGATGTTAAATTGTTGCATAGAAAGAAAGAAAGCAAGAGATGAGGGGAAAAGGGGGAGCGTATCTGATCGTTCACCTGGTGATACTGGAAAAGGAGCAGAACACTGTGGAGAGAACCCTGATAAGGAAAAAGAAGTTGGCAAGTCTTGGGAATCGTGGAGTGACAGCGAGGAGGAATTTTTTGAATGTCTAAGTGACACAGAAGATCTCAAAGGAAATGGGCAGGAAAATGGAAAGAAAGGAGGAGCAAAAGAAGGCAACAAAGAACCTGTAAACTTAAAACCAGAAGGTCGTCTGCACCCACATGGAAAGCTGATGCTGCTGCATCCAGGAGAGCCTCTCTACATTCCAATCACACAGGTTAGGTAACACGAGCTGAGTCTGATGTGCAGTATGACTCTCCTGCAATATTATGGCTCATTCCTAGGATTGTGAAGTTCTATATCGTTTGCAGGTTATACTCTTACCTCTTGTTAAAATTGCTATTTCTTCCCCAAGACCTTGTTTTCCATGTTTGAAATTTGACGAGACTGGTAAACTGAAATCTCGCATGCTCTTTCTTTTATTTGAGAATGGGTCTCCTTACTAAATTTCACTCAAACCAAAGTTTTTGAAACAAGAATTATGCTGTTTTGCCAACCTTAAATTTGAGGTTTTTTTTTTTCACCTGCTGAGGCATCTTCCATCCCCTCCTTCTTGTCTGTCCTGTAAAGTAGGAACTGCTGCAGTCCTTCTACCATGAAGATTTCTAGCTGACTGACCAGAGTACCATGTCAATTTTGATGCTACTTCTTTTTAAAAAAAAAATAAAAATTCTCAAATCATATCTAGAAGGCCACAGTCATCAGTGTTTGGTACCATTACCTAAAGGAGATTTATCACCAAACAACTAGAAATGTTATCTGAGACAGACTTTTTTGCAGAGTGACTAGGGATGAAATATGAAGCAGGAGTGCCAGAGGAACTAGTTTCAAATCAGCTGTGCATGAAAAATGCAGTATTTTCATTCACTTGAGAGAAAATTTTTTTTAATGAATGTTGCATTGCGTGAGTAGGAGGTACGAGTGGAGTGTAGTCAGGCAAAATCTTGTCAATTAATTTACGTGCTGACAGTATCAATGGCAAAAATTGTATATTGCCTTAGGTGGCTTTTTATCCTTCTCAAGATAGCATCAGTCAGCACTTCTGGACTTCCTCTGGACTTTGGCATTTTAAGAGTATATATTGTTCTTCATTCTCAAGTTGTTTTCTTTTTAGTTTCTTTCTGTCATTATCTTTTTTGGATGAGTAGCTTTAGGGTAAACAGTTTAATCAGTAGAATGACGTATTGATGACAGGGAGGTGTCCGCTTCTTCCTTAATAAGGACTAAGTCTAGGAGAGGCTGTTTATAAAGCTGTCTGTGTCCATGTTGCAGGAACCAGCACCCATGACAGAAGATTTGCTGGAAGAGCAGTCTGAGGTACTGGCAAAACTAGGGACATCAGCAGAAGGTGCACATCTTCGGGCGCGCATGCAGAGCGCCTGCTTGCTCTCAGATATGGAGTCTTTTAAGGTAGTACTCCTTGGAGAATTCTGTGAGACTGCTTTCTTCTTAAACTGTCTCTCTTGCTTGTGTTGAACAGTCTTGAAGGGGTTTCTGACAAGTTTGGTTTGTTTCCCTCTCCACAGAACAGTTTCAAAATGATTTTAAAGGTGAAAATAAAAACCTATTCATAAAACTCTTAGAACGTTTCAAATCTCTGACCATCCAGTCTATTGTGCTGCAGTGTTTCAGTAAATTTGCACAGTGGCTGTGGGAGGGGAAAAAAACCCCCAAACATGCATTTGGTAAATTGGGAACTAAAACTCAGACGAGCCCGTACAAAATGATGTCAGAAGAAAACTGAGCATCAGTCCTGAATCAAAGTTAAACTTGTCGCCCTGCCACCACCTTGTGGCTTTCATTTAGTGTCTCCCCTATGTGTCCTTTCCACTGTGTCGAGCTCTGTAAAATGCACTCCACATGGATAAAATGTAAAAAAAAAAATAAATTCTATTAGCATGTTCACAATTCTATATTCGGATTTTTGGGAGGTTGATGTAATTTCTACGTATAGTTGAAGATTCATAGGAAGGTTACGTTATCACTGTTTCTTAAGTCTTGTACATCTGTTGATCCAGTTGGGACTGGACTAGCTGTGGTTTGGGGTAGTTTGTTCAATTTCTTTTCTGAGCTCTGCAGAGGGAGCTAAGAGCACATAAACTGCTGTAATAGAGGATCTCAAAACTGTAAAAAGATTGGGGATTCTGTAATGAAATTTCTATATTTGTTTTTTTTTAAATTGTTGCAGTGTTACTTTGTAGTAAAAGGATACAGATGTACTGTATTTGTAACAGTATGTTTATTAGCAGTGAGTCATATCCTATTAGATATATACGATGCGAATGATATAAAAACTCAGGAGTACAGAACCATAATTTGAAGCACAAGTGTACTCTTGAGAGGTAGCTTGAATCGAAAACTGTGTTTCCTTTTGTGTTCTAGACATCTGGTTTTTATAGCATTTTTCAGGCACAAATTTTCTCTCTTCATTCCAGGCAGCTAATCCTGGCTGTTGTCTGGAGGATTTTGTGAGGTGGTACTCCCCTCGGGATTACATAGAAGAAGAAGTGGTTGATGAAAAGGGAAATGTAGTAATTAAGGGAGAGCTGAGTGCCCGAATGAAGATTCCTAGCAACATGTGGGTCGAAGCCTGGGAGACAGCAAAACCAGTCCCAGCCCGGAGGCAAAAGAGACTCTTCGATGACACTAGAGAGGCAGAGAAGGTAAAAAGCTCAGTGGCTAAGCAATAGTCTGATATGCAATACTTGTACAAAACTTTCTTCGTCCTCCTGCAAGATCTAAACATTTTTTATATGTGGCTTAGGGTTAATTAGAAATCCTTGCTGACATGCAGTCAGCATTGTGGTGTTTGAAGTATCTAAAATAATCAGTGTGTGGAATGTAGCTTCACAAGCTTAGATACCTCTTTGAATTACTAGTAAATAAAACAGATTTTTATCAACATGCGTTAAACTAAAGTGTTCCTAAAACAATTAGTTTCATTCTGACCTGTTGGGACTGTAAACAATCACTGAGGATTCAGGTACAACTACCTCTCGAGTCTTGTGTTGCAGCATTCTTCAGTGGAGGTGCTCACCTTTTGTAGTTAACCTCGTCTTTGGGAAGTAGTTTTGATTGCTAATGTCTTTAATGTTATAGGTGCTTCATTACCTTGCAGTTCAGAAACCAGCTGACCTTGCACGGCATCTCTTGCCTTGCATTATCCATGCCGCTGTACTCAAGGTAAAGGAGGAAGGTAAATATTGTTTAATAAGTTATTAAGATACTTTGAGGTGAAGACTGAGACAGTACTTAAAACTTCATTTCTTTTCCTCATAATAGAAGCAGTAGAAGACATATCTTCAGTTAAGAAGATTATTAAGCAGACAATATCCCATTCCAGTAAAGTTCTACGATTCCCCAATCCAGAGGACAAGAAGTTGGAAGTAAGGCTTTTATACTGGCTTAAAAAACTTGATAAAACTGAATAGAATTTTACACTGGTCATGGCAGTGCTAAGAGAACATCTATTTAATTTTCATTTTTATTAAACTCCTGCAGGAAATCATTGCCCAGATTATGAGTGTGGAAGCTATCATCGCCAGGGCCAGATCTCTGAAAGCAAAATTTGGGGTAGAGAAATGTGAAAACGAGGAGGAGAAAGAAGATCTACAAAGGTGACTGATTACTTTTTTTCCTCCTCCCTCTGTAGTTTTGTTTTTCCTCTGGTGTTCTTTTTTGATGTTTCAAAATTTAGGGCAGATGGAAGTGGTGACAATACAGAAATACTAGGGACTCACACATTTAGTAGCCGTAAACCTGAGGTATCCCCGTCCTCAGGCCACCTAGAGATACTTCATGTGGGCACCCTAAATGCCCCTCTAAGTAAGATGCAACGTTTGCTGCTTAGACACGTGCTGACAGCTGATTTTCACTGCTGGCAGTCTTTGGACAGTCTGACTGAGGAAATCCATAGTATCTCTTGAGTGTAACACTCAAAGTAAATAGCTTAGGTGAAGTCCATTTTAGGGTCCTCGTTTGGATTAGCAATAAAATTGCACTGATGCACCAGTGTAGAGGTAAAGAGAAACGGCTGCACGTTGGATACCTCCTTTCCAGTACACTGACGTTTCCCCAGTGAGAAAATCATCACGCTGCTAGTAAGATCTTTACCAGTTAATCTGTTCTCATCCAGGAATCTCATTGGATCAAAATCCTCTGGGTTGGATCATTTTGCTGTATCTGAAAATGTGGTTCTCCTTGAAAATGTGATACAGATTATTTTAATGGAATTTGGTTTTATCTTGACACTACTGGAGATTTATTTTATTTTTTTGTGTATTCAGTATTTTCTGCAATTTAACATGAAATGAAATACCACCTGAAAAGTTACATATTCTTATCCTAGTCTCCTTACTAATTTGAAACATATTACTGAGGAACTGTGTGAGTGCACAGTAACAAGCTGTGTTTCATTGCTTCACTACCTGATTTACTTACTGCTTAAGATGACTATATGTAATGCTGAAAAACAAGTTAACTTCTTGCTGCTGTGCTGAGAGGGAGAGATGACATTTTCTTAGGACATGCTTGGAGTTCAGAGGAGCGATGTCTGACCAGCGCAGCATCTTTGTGCTCAAAAAGAAGGTTATATTGTTACTTCTGTATGGCCGAAGGCTTTTTCTCTTTAATTTATACATCTGCATTGAGAGCCTGGGTTCCATTTATAGTTATCTGAGATACGTAGCTCCTTTCAGAGAGTGACTAGCAGCCAAGGCGTTAATGGGCCCTGCAGCTGGAGTTGCAAGGCAGGCAGCTGTATAACCCTGCCTTCCCCGACCTGACGTGGGAGGCTGCCGTGTCCAGTGTAGTTTTGACCTTTGTTACCTGTGAAAGAACAGCTGCTGGCATCAGCATGAAAGGGCGAGCGACAAGATAGGAGGGAACAACTGAAGGTTATTGGGGGTGCAGTCTTCAGGGTAGAGGGAAAGGAGTAAAGGGATGAAAAGGTGATTTTAGTGTTTCAGTGGGATACTGAGAAATAGGAGGGATTTGTCCTTAAACTTCTAGAACGGAGAACTCTTAAGAGTGTCTGCCAATTCTTGCTCTCTGCAAGTGATGCTAGGTGGAGACCTCCTCACGGGGAAACAGTTCTGGTTTTAGATTAGCAAAGTGGATACAGGTGAGAATTAAACTTCCCTTTTTCCTTTTGAATTGTTTGTACCATCAGATTCGTAAACTGTCTCCTGGAGCAGCCAGAAGTGTCAGTTGTTGGTGCAGGAAGAGGACCTGCTGGTAGCATTATTCACAAGCTGTTCCTGAATGCTCAGAGGGTAAGAGAGCGCTCTTGATTGCTTCGCAGACAATTCTAACTGAAGCAGTATGAGGTGATGACTTGCCATACGATGCTAGTTTCTTTTGTCAGTGTATACACATGTATTGTCATAAATGTCTGTGAGGGGTTTTTTGTGACATTCAACATGATTTTGGCAATAGCAGAACCTTGCAAGACGGAAGAAGTGTAGACGACTTGGGACATGAAACAATGAAAGCCATCTGGGTACACAGAGGTGTCCCTAATGTTTGAGCTACTTCAAATAGTAACATCAGTGATGCTATTATGGCCCACAGGTCTGCTTTGTACAAGTTACACGATATATGCAGCATCACAGCAAGAACAATCAAGTGTGGTGATTGTTTCACATAGAAAGGTAGAGAAACATGTCATCTAATATTTTAGAAGGAATAACTTTTTAGACTGAGGCTTATATTTGGAATACTTGAGGTTTCTTCTATGGAAACTAGTGTGCTTAGAGAAGGCTTCAGTTCTTTTTCAGTACAACTCTACATTGAGTTTACTTACTGCCAGTGTTGCAACTGTTTTCTGGAAACCCTTCCCCAGCCTGTATTGGTATAAATATTCCCCTTTTCTTTCAAAGTCTTTTTAATAATTAGCCTTAAAGTACCAACTTCTAAACTTTTCACAGTGCATCAGCCTTCGCTTTCTGTCAGAAGTACATCTGTTCGTAGCATCAAATTACCTAACTAAAATTTAACTATGGTGGCAATAACAAGGTAGTATGGTATTGCAGACATCTTAGAGCCCGAAATCCTGTTTGGAAATCATTGCTGTAAAAATGCCAAACCCGTGTAAGATACGGCTACTTTTATAATAATCTGTAATTGCAACTCAGCATAAAAAGGACCATTCTGAAAACAGACCGTGGTTATTCTGAGAAATGAAAATAAGAACATGTTTTATCCTTCTAGTCTTTAGGGAAAACCAGTTACAAATCTCAACATGTCAACCAGCCTTACTCTCAGACTTCCCTGTAATGATTGTGCCCTCTAAGGGTATGCAGTGTATGTACTTGTCTTTTTAGTATTGCAGTGTTACATTTTAAAGCTGAGCGAGAGTTGATATAGCATTAATGTTCAATAAAGACGCATGTAAACTTCTAGGGTTTTGTTCCTTTGAAACATCAGTTAACTAAAGCTTGGTTACAGGTACTTCCCACTAGTAGCTCGTTGCTGTTAATTAAGACTTCTTGGTAGGACAGAAGCTAACTTGCTAGTGCTTAATCTAGTATGAATTATTTCAGTAGAGAGCCACTGGGTAAATACAAGTTGAATGACTTCCTTGTTCATTACCTTTGGAACCTGGACTCCTCTCTGAGTTGTGTAAAATGTCTTGTTATATTCTCAAGTTTTCTCAGGAAAGTTGTGATAGCAAGTGCATGTTCTTGGAAGTAGCGTGCATGATGTCTCTTATACCTGCAATCTCCTCCTAACCTCTTGTAAGTCGCCTCTGACTTGCCTTTGTTTCTGTCTTTCATCACTGGTTCTTTTCTCATCCCTTTCCAAGCTGACTGAATCTTCTGATGAGGTAACCAACTTTGTCCCTCTTTTCCTACTCATCTTCCCTAGCTGCATACAGTTGAACCTTTTGGTAGATACAGTACAGCAGCCCGATTTAGTTTGTCCTGTTGTTTTGCCTATTAAGCGTAAAAATAATTTTGTGTTTCCAGAATGGTTTTTCTTCATTCACAGAATTAATTGTTGGAGCTTAACAGGTAACGAAGAGAAAAATCTCTAAAACCAAACCAAAATCAAAACAAAACAATGTTTCTTCAAAAGAATACTAACATTTTCTGATGCTAAAATACATGGTGTTGCTTTTACATTCTTCTCTGTTGCTGTCACTGTGTTTCATTTATTGAACAGCCAGATGTTTTGGGGCTTAGGTAGAGATGGACAGAACCTGAACGTCACAGTCCTAAATACCAGGACTCATTGAAACTCCTGAACTTTTTGGACAGAGGTACAGGGAGATTTTGGGAAAGAACTGGGATAAAGGGCGTGAAGCAGCATAGCACAGGGAACATCCTCTGTGTTGGTCTCCTAGAACTGTTGTTGTGGGAATGAGTGGCAGAGGCTGCAGAGCTGAGTAGGGCCCAGTCCCCGCTCCTGGGGAGTGTGGGGGAGAGGGGTGGGAGCAGAGGTACAGAGTGACAGCGAGGGGCACCCGGGGATTCTGCCAGGCTTCAGTGATGTTGAGAAGCTTGAGTTGTGTACACTTACATTAGGACCCTATAGGGTATCGGGGAGTGTGTATATATATTTTT
>NW_009710165.1:0-221 GCF_000703405.1 Apaloderma vittatum | reverse complement strand
TCTGTGTCCCCACTCTGGGGACATGCCAAGGGGCAGGTGGGGCGCAGTGAGAGGGGAGGCAGCAAGGCCTCTGCGCCACAGAGCCATGGAGCGGGGTGTAAAACAGTGATTTGTGAAGCAGAGAGGGAGGAAAACAGGCACAGGAAGGAATAATGGTGGGAAAATTGCAACCGAATAAAGTGCTGAGGGTAAAATTGTTGGGGACTGGGAGTTTCGGAGGG
>NW_009710164.1:0-617 GCF_000703405.1 Apaloderma vittatum | reverse complement strand
AAGGCCTAAAATTGGGGAAAGGCCTAAAACTAGGGAAAAGACTAAGATAGGGGGGAAAAAAGCCTAAAAGAGTGGAGAAAGGCCTAAAATTATGGGAAAGGCCTAAAATTAGGGAAAGGCCTAAAATTAGGGAAAGGCCTAAAACTGGGGAAAAGACTAAGATGGGGAAAAAAAGCCTGAAATAGGGGAAAAAGGCCTTAAATTACGGTAAAGGCCTAAATGGGGCGGAAAGGCCTAAAATTGGGGAAAGGCCTAAAACTGGGGAAAAGACTAAGATGGGGGAAAAAAGCCTAAAATAGGAGAAAAAGGCCTAAAATTGGGGAAAAGCCTAAGATAGGGGAAAAAAGCCTAAAAGAGTGGAGAAAGGCCTAAAATTAGGGAAAAGCCTAAAACTGGGGAAAAGACTAAGATGGGGAAAAAAAGCCTGAAATAGGGGAAAAAGGCCTCAACTTACGGCAAAGGCCTAAATGGGGCGGAAAGGCCTAAATGGGGGAAAAGTCTAAAATTACTGAAAAGGTCTAAAATTGGGGAAAAGCCTTAAACTGGGGAAAAGCCTAAAATGGGGTGAAAAGACCTCGAATTATGAAAAAGGCCTAAAATTACAGGAAAGGCCTAAA
>NW_009710163.1:0-345 GCF_000703405.1 Apaloderma vittatum | reverse complement strand
GTGCCAGCTCGCCGTGGGGACTGTACTCCTGGGGGGGAGATGTGACACATCCCCTGGTGCCTCTGTGTCCCCCAAAGCACCCCTCTGATCTCTTTGGAGCCCTCATCACCAACCATGCAGAGGGGGGGTGGCAGGGAGGGTGGTGTCCCCAGCAATGATGACTCCCTGGGAGCTGGCTGATGGTTTTGGGGGGCAGAGGGCTCTCCCCCCATCTGCCAGTGCAGGAAGCATCCGTCCCTGAGATACAGACACCGACACCCCATCTTCTAGCCCCCTCCCCAGCACGGCTGCAGCCCCCTCCTCCTCTGGGGGGGAGACTAAGGGGCCACAGCAGAGGAGCTGGCT
>NW_009710162.1:0-996 GCF_000703405.1 Apaloderma vittatum | reverse complement strand
AACTCTCTTGCAGTGACTTTGGAGACCTCACTCAGTGGACGCACTGTGTAGGGCTTCCCAATTGCCAGGACGGTTCTCCAGAATCCTCGCTACAGTAGGGGCTCCCCAGCGACCACGGATCTGGATGATGATATTAGGGCGGTTGGTGGTGTATCTTTCTTAATAACTCTGGCTAACTGCATATAGTACTGATTAGGTGCATCACCCTGCTTGTTCTCCTTGCTGCTTAAAACTAGAGTATAATAAGCTTACATTGTCTTATTCTCATAATACTTTGAAATAGACAGTAAAATAAGTTTATCCTTCTGTTGGTGCCTGTGTCCCTCTTCTGCAGGACACTCCCCGACCTGGCCAATTGGCAATACAACAAGAGGCTGAAATATATCCACCTGGTTACATCTTCATAAAAGGCTATCAGGTTGGTCAAACATGCCCTCACCCCCACCGCTCCACTGCCAGCCCCTCTCTGTCCCAGGCCAAAGGAGTCTTTCTCTCCTTGCTGGCTGTACTGGGTTTCCTTGGGCAGATTTTGGTAGAGGAGGGGCTGTAGGGGTGGCTTCTGTAAGAAGCTGCTAGAAGCTTTCCCTAGGTCGGATAGAGCCAATGCCAGCGGGCTCTGAAGATGGTCCCACTGCTGGCCAAGGCTGAGCTTGTTAGTGATGATCAGAACCCTTCTGTGAAAACCTATTTAAGAAGTGGGGAAAAAGAACTGCACCACAGCAACTGCCAGAGAGAGAAAGCACAATGAGAATACGTACAGACACGAAGGTCAGCAAAAAGCAGGAGGAGGATGTGCTCCAAGCACTGGAGCAGATATTCCCCTGAGTCGTGGTGAAGACCGTGGTGAGGCAGGCTGTCACCCTGCAGCCCATGGAGGTGACAGGGGTGTAGATGTCTACCTGTGGCCCATTGAGGATTCATTGCTGGAGCGGGTGGGTGCCTAAAGGAGGCTGTGACCCCATGGAAAGCTCGTGCTGGAGCAGGCTCCTGCCAGGA
>NW_009710161.1:10126-20658 GCF_000703405.1 Apaloderma vittatum | reverse complement strand
TACCTGGAGGCTGTTATTTCATCCCTGCCCGGTGTGACAATTAAGAGTTTCCATGGAAATAACGCAGCGAGGCTGTAAACAATCTCCGCGCCCGGCGGTGTGCAGGGGGGTGCTCGTCCGTGTCTCGCCCGGTGCTGCGGACGCGGCGATTTGCGGGCGGTGAAACGCCCAGACTTGCGGCGGGACAACGGGGAGTGCGAGCAGAGCGCGGGAAGCGCAGAGCACCGACCTGAGCGGCATCTAGTTCCCCTCCCCTCGGCTGAAGCCGGGCTTCGGTGGATTTATCCATACCGCTGGAACCCCCTTTAGTTTTTACCGTTGTTTTGGAGCGGGTGGGAGGTGATGGATTTCCCCCAGCTTTCCTTCCTGTGTTGAGTAACTCAGTTCTCACAGAGGCAAATATCTAAAGGGTGGATTTCTTTCTTTTTTTTTTCTTTTTCTGGGCCAGCAGTGCGAAGGCAAGGCGTTTTTTAAAGTGAGCAGTGTTTTAAAGTGTGGAAATTGTTGGGTATGTCTTAGCACAAAGCATGAAAAGACAAATTCCGCCGTTCTCAGCAGCTGCTGTCTTCTAGCACAAGAAGAGTCATTGATCACGATCCAATTACAGGGCTACAGGAGAACTGAGTGACGTGCAGGTCTCTGGGAGCACAAGTGGCAGAATCTGACACGAAAATGTAATGACTTTTCCCATGTGCCAAGGCATTCCTTTGACAGTTGGTATTAACACAGCACTGCAGAAAAGTTGTCAGTGTAATTAGTCTGTGAAAGGCTGTACCACACGAAAACAAAACAGCTGGCTCAACCATACTGTACGTATAACTTTTGAAGACTCCAGTTAGGTTCCTTTTTTAACCGAGCTTAAAAATTACTCATTTTAGGGTAAGCGATCGGGGAACAGTTAACCTTAATCTTCAGCGGATGAGCTCAGGGATGGTGAGGAATATTGTGTTCCATCTTCTTTCGCCCGCTTCTGCATTATTCACCACCCACTGCTGGTGAATCACTGCATGTGCAAGTGGAGCACAGGGAGCTGCCAGGTGGAAGTGATGTGCCAATCCATCTCATCGTTTTTAAGACAGCTCTCCTGTTAGTCACAAAGTAGAATAGAATTAATCCTTTTTAGGGCTGAGCTGCTGTTCTTAGCGTTTTCGACCATCTTCCCACCTAACAGGGATGGCTTTGAAGCTTTTCACGCAAATATTTGACACAAAGATAGAAACCTGCCCTGGTTCTAATCTGCGATCGCGGGATTAAGACCATGTCTCAGAACACTGATTTACCTGGGTGCCCGTTGTTCCAGGGACGTGGAAGTCCCCTTCTGGAAAGAGGAAAGTTTCAGAGACACTGTATATTGCTATGAAAATTTCTGTCTAGGGCAGACTGACATTGTCTTTAAAAAAAAAAAAATGTCTGTTTGCTGGCAGAGCCCACAAATGGGAAATTATGGTCTCTTGCATTGCACAGCTATGATTTATGTGCAATGTCATTGTACCTTCATAAAGGTGCAAACAGCCTACCTCCATATTGACTGTTCTAAGGTAGGCAGGCACTACTGCAGTTTCCCAAACAGCCTCCAGAAATTACATGCTTCTTAGCAAGAGCAGTCAGTAAGACAAACATTTCTTTCTCAAAGCGATTTTCTCTTAAGAACAAAATATCATACTTGTTTTGCTAGTTGTCTTATTTCAGGAGGGTTCATCAACCAGTAATGTACTAGCAGGTATGGTTTTGTTTTGTGATTTAAATTTTTTCCCCCAGACCTGTAAAAAATACCAGATTTCTCTCAGCTGTGTTTGGACAATTCATCCCTGATACTTGCGCACATCAGAGGCAATTACTATTCAGACCATTATAATTTTTTCCTTTTTGCTGTTTGTGTACCTCTGTCTTGCCAGTAATAATACTGAATAATAAAATAGGTGATCTAGAGATAGGAAAGGTAATGACATTAGAGATATCTAATGTCAGGACTGGCAACAGATAAGTTCCCTAGAAACCAGCCTCCATAGGGCTGTTAAAACCATGAAAGAGTCCTCAAGGAAGTAAAAGATGGTGACGATGAAAGACACGTGTTCTGGAGGAGCTGAGGAAGAAAAATAGTGCATCGGAGAGAGAAGGCTGAGATTTCAAGTCAGAAGGGCACAACAGAAAATATAGGAGAGATCTTTGTGGTTGTAAGAATACAAATTAATTTTGACGTGTTTCTTAACACGTTTCCAAATATATCTTTCTTTCTGGAGTATCATCCCAATATCTTTGAAAAATTAGCATCTAAAAGCTAACTGTGAAATAAATGAAGGCTCAAAGTGAAGTTGGTGAGAACTGATGTCTGCCATGAAAAATTATGGTCTAAGTCACCTAATGTCCAAATTCCACAGCATGCGGTCAGTCATTCTGAGTCAAATCTTGCCATGAGTCCAAGTTCAGTGTTTTCGTAAAGTCTGCTACCAATGGAGCACCTGTCCCTGGGAAAGACACTCTAAAATAGTAGGACATAATTATTACTACAGTTTGAGATGTTTTGTGAGATACGTACAAAGCATTTATGTTGGTCAAAATTTTTTGTACACATCAACCCACCTGTTCATCTCCCCCAAAAAATCCTATTAAAAAGCCTTTAAGAATACTATTAGAAATACCACTAATGTCTGGCTGCTGTATGGCCCACCCCTTCCACAGATTCTTACCTTGCATAAAGCAGCTGGGTACGAAGGCAGCAAGCCTTGGGCTACTAGAAAAACAGTCTAATGTCTGGGATGTCTTTGCGATGAAAGGCAGGACATCTGACAGCTCAGCTAATAAAAGACTTCCAAGGGTGAGCATGTAATTGATAATTTTTGCCTCATAACATGTGTCATCATGTTTGTTAGCCGGTGTTAAACACATTGACTATTAATGTCCCTTCCAGATGATGATGCACAGGGCCTATTTCTGCTTCATCTGAAGCCAGATGAGAGTTTGTGTGTGGGCGTATGAGAGTTTGAACCCTGAATGGACCAAGTGATGTGGCGGTAGCAGAAAACATGATTTAGTATTTTAGCCAGGTGGACATAATTTAGATTATAACTTGAGCAGTCTCTAAGCAAAATTGCACGTGATCAGGATAGCTTTATACGAGTTAGCTTGGCTGCATTGTGGAAAATGGAACTGCAGCAAGACCCTCAGCAGAGAGTAACCATGTAATTTTTCACACAGCTTCTTTGAGTCTGTGACATTAGCAGTTGAATGAAGTGTTGTTATGTTTGGTGTCAGTTGAAGTTGTTGCAAAATAAATATGCTCTTAGCCAAACAGAGAATTTGCTGCTATTCCCATTGTACTTAACAGAAGAACGCCTGTTTAGTCTACTGATGACAGACTACTGCCCCAAGGAGCATGAGTTCCCTTATCTGTGAATGGTGTAATGTGAAATGCAACCGTTTTAGTAGTACTGATGTTCATTACTAGAAAATGAAAACAATAAAAATAATTTTAAAAAAATCCTTCAGAGAGCATTTCCATTCATTTCCATAGTGGTGACTTCGGTTTGTTTTGTCTGAAGTAGAAACCACAAATGGCTCTCATGGTGTTGTTTCACTTGGTGGATTTTAAGTTTTAAAGAGGGATTGCATTGCCTGAACACATGACAATACATTGTAATGAAAGTGACAGCATCATTTTAAGACATCTTTTCCATTTTTGAGAGTTACAGTGAGAGAGAATTTTAATGAGTTGATCCCTTGGCATATTTTTTCCACGTGTTTCTTAAAAAACATCCTGTTCCCTTCTCAATGCTTTTGCTTCAAAGAAATTCAGTATCCTTTTACTCAGGCTGTTCTCTAGTTGAGATACTTGTGTTCTGTTTATTGTTCTTACTCTTTCTGTAATGTCATGCCTTCACACAAATAAACATACACATACAAACAAACACAGCCTTCCAGTCTGGGATGCGTTTGATGCACTGAAATAATTTACTCGCTGAAAAAGGATCGTCTTTAACACAAATGGCTATCTTGCTTCTCTGGTGTTCTGATGTCCTGACAGTTGTCATCAACAGAATAAGAGTTACTGAGGAATCATTTGACATCTTTGGGAGCTTGGGGCTTCAGCTGGAGGCACTCAGCTTAGTGTTGAGACTGGAGTTGCTGACATCTGAGTTTCCCATGGAACACACCTGATGCTGCACAGCATTTACTGCACACCTTGTATTTTATATGACTATGATGGAAAGAGTTTGAAAAGAGTCCATCTTTGTTTATTAGAGTGATTATTTAGTAGTGTGTTTTAGTGCTCGCCTGGATGTGAAGTACTTCAGAGAAGATTGATATAGCTCCAATACCTTCAGTCATCTGAGGTGGGCACACAGCAGGATGGCCGAGCAGGAAGCTTGTAGTAAGTCTTGAGTTATAGCATGTATGTATATATATGTGTGTATAAACGCACATAAGTATAGAATATATATCTGGAAGACTCAGTGACTGAGACAGCTCTTTCCATTGCTCCACCGCACTGCTTAAAGCTTGACCTTGCATCCTTTTGCAGTGTGAGTAACTCTATGAATATTTGTTGCCATCACTGTGAGTTCAGGTCATGGAGTGACACCCAGGATCTATCTTCAAGCTCTTAGTATAAAAGAGATATTGTGAAGCTTGCGTTGCCTGTGTTTACACAATGTTTGAAATTGTTGTATATACTAACTTAAAATGTTAAGTATTATGAATCACTTTATTTACTGCTGAAATGGAGATACTCATGACTGATGACAGAATGGAGGAGAAGGAACATAACTATCTGAAACTTTGGAAATTTCTGTGGCAGAAACAATGGCATTTCTCTTTTTGGATTTTGCTAGGACAGCAAATGAATGCCTCTATGGTAGGTTAATCTACTGGAGATAGAGTAGGACGGTGGGAAACAGACAAAACCAACAGTTTCCCACATCTCTCTCTTCCGAGGCTCAACCTCATTCCTTCCTCCTCATTCTTCTACACTGCCACCCTCCTGGCCAGCACAAGGGGATGGAGAATGGGGGTTGCGGTCAGTTAGTCGCATGTTGCTTTCTGCTGCTCCTTCCTCCTTGTGCTGTTCCCCTGCTCCAGCATGGGATCCCTCCCATGGGATTCAGTCCTTCATGAACTGCTCCAATGTGAGTCCTTCCCACAGGCTGCAGCTCTTCAAGATCTGCTCCAGTGTAGGTCCTTTCCATGGAGTACAGTCCTCCAGGAACAAACTGTTCCAGCGTGAGTCCCCCACAGGTCACAATTTCTCCCAGAAAAAGTGTCCCTGTGTGTGCTCCTCTCCATAGACCACAGCCTGGATAGCTGCTCCACCGTGATCCTCCATGGACTGCAGGGGAACAACCTGTGTCATCGTGGTTCTCACCACACACTTCCAAGGAATCTTGTGGAGCACCTCCTCCCCAACTTCTTCACTGACCTCAGTGTATGAAGAACTGTTTTTCTCATGTTTCTCACTCCTCTTTCTCACAACTGGTACACAACACTTTTTACCCTTTCCTTAATATGTCACCACAGGGCCACCATAAGCATTGCCGACAGGCTCAGCTTTGGCCAGTGTGGCCACCAGTTGAGTCCTTCTTGGAGTCAGCTGAATCGCTCTGTCCAACATGAGTGCAGTTCCTAGTGTCTTCAGAAGGCACCCCTGCAGTTCCCCCCCCTCCGCCGAAAACTTTGTCATATACACACAAGCTTCTTATATCTTAAGTATTCCAAGAATGTATCTCTTCTCTGTATACCTGTTGCCAGAGTACTACAATTCTGTATCACCAAATGCTCAAGTTTTAAAACAGCCACCTTGCTCATATGGGTAACAGCATTACAAGGAAGTAGTGGGATCATCCTAGCATTAAAAAAATCACATTTTTCCTGCCTAGTGATACATTTATTGCCCTTTAAAATCTCTATATTGGACAATAATTCTCTTTTTTTCTTTTTCTTTTTTTAATAATGTAATTGGATCATTGCAGGTTCATAGCAATGAGAGTCCTCAGTTCTACGTGTCCTAGAATGTCAGTGCTTCAGACATGTACGTTCTTTGTGGGATCTGTGGCTTAGATGTCTGCCTGAGCTATCCTCCTTTGCTCTGCTTACACAGAGACTGGAGCATGTTAACGACCCACGTGTGACTGAAGTTCTTGAGAGGCATTACACATAGCCTGCACTTACCTCCTGGCTGCTGCTGTTAAAATGTCAGCAGTGCCGCAGCTACTAGTTTATAGCAACCCTGAGGCACGCCTGTGCTTTCTGTCCTCACATCAAGGACTGCAGTTACAATGCAGTTGACCCGAGCTCTTGGAAGTACATTGTAAACATCAACCTGAGTGCTGAGTTGTGAAACCTCCTAAAGGTTCATTCTTCAAAAGATGTTACAAGCATTTATTGTGTGCACCTAGTTTTTTGGCTAAAATTAACATGGTTCCTCACTTGAGAGTTATCCACGATGTAACAATGTCACCATATAATAGGGGTAAAGCTGAAGGTAAGAATGTAAGAGCATGTAACTCCTTACAATTTAAAAATTAATCTGGAGCCTTGGAGGGGTGAGGGCACTTCTGTTTTCCAAGACGTACAAACTCCTGATATAACCTGCAGGGTTTGTCAGGGCATTTTCAAAGTGCTGCTTAAATTCATCTGGGTAACTTCTCTCAGACTTCTAAACTCACTGGTTTTTATGGCCACTGAAGTAGATCTTCTGCAGCACTGCTTTTTGTGAGTGAAGGAGCAAGGTATTTCATGATCATGAAAAGAGAGAATGGAAAGTAAAATTTTCAATTTTTCCTTTTTATGAATTTGTTCAGTCAACAGTAAACTATCCTCCTATAGCTCGGAGCAATTTGCAGAGCTACCCCACAAAAAAAAACACAACCCAAACAACCCCCAAAACAGGAAAAAAAAAAGGTCTGATTGCTGAAAATAATTTTCAAAAGAAGCAGAAGAGCTGGCCAAGGCAACAGGCACCACCTTTCCTGTTCTGCATCTCACTGTGGAGATTTGTTCTTTATTTCAGGGGTTCATTTTCCTACCAGCTCCCTGGAGTACCCTACTGCTCTGGATGAACCTGCAGGAATACCTTTCTTTTTCTACAGGTCATACAGGATGGTGATCCACTTGGTTGTGATGATCCACATGGGCCACAGTGACAGCTATATTTTCTTGAGGTTTGATACTTTATTGGCGTACTTTGCTTTTAAAATAGTTTCTTATTACTTCTAGCTGAAAAAAAACCAAACTAACAAAACACAGCAAGAACAGCAGCTTGACAGTTTTTATTAATCCAGCGCTAATTACAGACCAGAAGTTACTGATTTGAAAAGTCAAATGTGAACTTTCTAACTTTATACTTAAAATCTCGTCCTCGTCCCCTTTCCGCTAACGGTTCTACTTGCATCTTTAGTTTGGCCACAAGATGGCAATAACTGGCAGACAAAATGCTGAAACAGCCAGACAGCGATGTGAAACTGTCTCCCTTCCTAAGCTTTTCCCTGCGCTCTCCCCCCGTCCTCTTTTGTTTCAATATTAAATTGCATTTCTTTCGGAATTACTAGGCAACCCACCCCCAGATGTGTAATATAAAGGTGATGTGCTTGCAGTGAGACTTTAAGGAGCTGCTCAGCAAAGCACCATCATGTGATACTGGGATAAGGTGGAGTTCAGCTTTAAGGGGGAGTCTCCAATCTTCCTCACCAATCTTTAGGATCTCTGCTGGAGGAATACCAGAGGATCCTTCCCCTTTCCTTACTCCTTCTTCTCCATCCAGCCTCCTGAGCCAGCCCTTGAGCAGATCAAAGACTGGCAGAGCAGTTGCAAGGTGAGTTCCTCCTGCGGTTGCTTTCCCGTTACTGTGGGGGGTTGTATGCCAGTTAGGCTGGTGTTTGCTTGCACCCTTAGGTGCAGATGACAAAATCCCAGCGAGGGGTAGGGTTCCGATTAGACTTGCGAGTGGCTGGGTGAACTATCCTCCAGGGCTGGCAGCTTTTTGTGCTTCCTTTTGAAGAGCTCCTGTAGTTTCACAGGGCATTTCCAGTCACCTCACAGCACATTATTTCACCCTTTCTGTTCGTTGATGCTAAACTTTTGACCAAAATCCTCCTGAGAGTCAGAAGGGTATGTGTGGTGGGGTGTACAGTCACCCAGAGGGGTCTGCAGAGCTGTGGGCTCTCCCACCTCATGCCAGCATCGGGGCTGGGGGGTGATGTCCCTCCTGTCCTGAGAGCTGGTGGAGTAGGGCACAGGAACAGTGAAGCTGTCCAGGAGATGCAACTTCATCCCCTCCTGATGTCTGGTCTGTTTTGGAGAGGTGTGCAGGGAGAAAGGACTCTTTGTCACTTGCCAGAAGGGCTGTGTTTCCAAGCTGGTTCCTAGATGTGCTCTTAGGTTGTATCTGTGCTATGGGGAGAGGCAAGGGAAGAAGGAGCAGTGGCATTTTCTGGGTTTGAGTTTGAAATTTAATAAATAAGCAAGAGCAGAGCTTGGCCAAGGGAAAATTAAAAAAAAAAAAAAAAGAGCCCAAAACCTTGGCCACCTTATTGTGAGGTGCAGTTTGGTCCCAGCTGGTGAGAAAACCTTCCCAGTTCTCTCCTAGCAGGACTTGGCTCCTTACCCACTCTGCTTCTGCCCACCAGGTCCCAGGGCTGGACTGTCCACCTCATGCTGTATGAGTGACAGTGGAGATCCTGATTAAATCCAGACGTTGGTTTTTGGGCTGGGGTAAAGTTTTACTGTTGGAATTGAGGAATCCTAGCTCCCTGCATCGCCTACACACTTGCCCTTTGTGTAAACCACCTACTTCTGCCTCTGGCTGAAGCGATGCTTCAAGAGGCTCTGGGGATGGGAGGTTCTTTATTGAACCATAAAACACTTTGTGGACTAGGGAGACCCAATAAATTTAGTTAGCAGAGACAGCAAGTCTGAGAGAGAATTCTCAGGTGCATGCCTAGCTAACTTGAAAATCAGAGTAGCCAAACCTCAGACAAAGATGCTTTTTTTCTGAAATCACTGATGTTACCTTTGACAGTAAAACATCACTCAGAGGCAAGCGACATTGCCTGCCACGGTTTCATGCAGCCATGTGGCAATTATAAATAATCGGCAGAGCCAGCTGAGGCGAGCTCATGACGCCAGTGAGAAGACGTGGTGCTGGCATGGTCATCCTTTGGATGACCCTCAGGAGGAGCTGGTGCTGCAAGACCATCCATTGCATGCTGGCTCTCCCCCAGTCTGGAGGAAGCCCCAGCTCTGGTCCCTGGCACATGGCCGGTTAAAAGGGTGTCTGCCACCAGTAACAGACAAAGGCAATTCTTCTCCAGAGGCTTAGATGGCACTGAGGTTTATATCAAGTATCATTTAAGAGCAAAAGCTTGCCTTTTCAGGATAATTTTTAATGAAGTACATTTTAGTGGGCAATGTTTTTACAGCTTTTGTGATAAGTGCCATATGGAGCTGGGTTTGAAACCCACTTCTGTGAATTTTAAGTGGCATTACTTTCATTACCATAACCTAAGGTTAAGTTAAATTTAGCTCAGGGGAGAGTGGGCAGAGGGAAAGTTCCAGATTCAGTGTGCCTGCTGCTAACGGTGAGTTGGAGTAAAGGTGTGCCAGGTTATTTGATTTCTTTTTTCTTTTTTTCTTTTTTTTTTTTCATCCTGAATGCATATGCCTGAGTTTTTCTGATTTTAAAATCCAAGGCCTTGCAAAGGGGTGGTTGTTTAGGCATGCCTATTTGTGTTGCATGGCTAAAGAAATTTTATGTGGTGTTTAATTTTTGCTGTTTTTTGTGTTTCGGCTTGTTTTGTTCTTTCTTTGCTGCATAGCCCTGCTAACTGAGATTAAGGTGTTCAGAGTTCCTAATTTGCCTTGACTCAGTGCCAGTGCTGCTGTGGGCACTCAGCCGCTCAACATCAAGTGTACGTATTATGTAAAAAAGAATGCAGCAATTTTTTAGAGTAATTTTTCCGCCTCTTACGTTAGTCAGATGGGGACTGACTAATGACCAACCCCATGTGATGGCTGGATATAATTCCACAGAGAGCAGCTTGAGAAAGGAGACCTTTGCAGATTACACTTGTGAAAAGGAGATGTAAAACATCAGGTAAAAGCTAGTACAAGTGGAAGGTGGAAATTGCTTCTCAGTTCGTTATTTCATCTAGCTTGTGTCAGGAAGGGGTCACGTCGTCCTGTCCCCTTGCAGACCCGCATTTTATTCTGGCCTTCTGCCTTTCCTCCCCAGGGCTGCAGCCCCCCTGCCCCACTCCCAACTCAGGCATCCTCCAGATGGGGGTTTCCCAGGCCGCTGGGTTGGGAATTCCTCCCTTCTGCCACTCTCGGGGAGATCAGCACGAAGCGGAGCCCGGCCACCAGGGGAAGGTGAGCCCAGGGCGGCTCTGCTTCCCCTGCAGGTCACTGAAGGTGACAGTCGTAGACTTATTGAATGGCTTGAGTTGGAAGGGACTTTAAATACCATCTAGTTCCAACCCCCCTGCCATAGGCAGGGGCACATCCTGCTAGAACAGATTGCTCAAAGCCCCCTCCAGCCCGGC
>NW_009710161.1:0-10108 GCF_000703405.1 Apaloderma vittatum | reverse complement strand
CTCGTTCCCTTCTTTCCCCAGGTGGTGCGAAGGAGATGTGGCACCGAGGAGTGGGTTCAGCCAAGGTTCTCCTGATGGGCTTGTTGAGCGCGATTTGAACACCGAGAGAGGTTCGGATGAAAACGGAGGCAGCTGTGAACGTCGTGCAGGGAGTTGGAAACAAAGATGAATGCTTCGGTTCTTGCTCCTCTGGGAAACATTTCCAGTCACTTCAATTTTTCAGAGAAGAACTCACCGATCTTGCAGTTTGAGGATGAGGATTGCCACGTGCCTTTGGCCATGGTCTTCACTTTGGCCTTGGCTTATGGGACCGTGATAATTCTGGGGGTCTCTGGGAATCTGGCCTTGATTGTCATTATTTTAAAACAAAAGGAAATGCGCAACGTTACCAACATCCTCATTGTCAACCTGTCCTTTTCAGATCTTCTAGTGACCATCATGTGTCTTCCCTTTACCTTTGTGTATACTTTAATGGACCACTGGATTTTTGGGGAGGCCATGTGCAAATTGAATCCTTTCGTGCAATGTGCCTCAATCACCGTCTCGGTCTTTTCTTTAGTCCTCATTGCTATTGAACGCCATCAGCTGATCATCAATCCCCGTGGCTGGAGGCCGAACAACAGACATGCCTACATGGGGATTGCTGCCATATGGATTTTAGCCACAGCATCCTCCTTGCCTTTCCTGATCTACCATGTGCTAACGGATGAACCCTTCAGGAACATAACATTTGATGAATACAAGGACAAATATGTGTGCCTGGACCTGTTCCCCTTGGACACCGCCAGACTTTCGTACACCACAACGCTTTTGGTGATTCAGTACTTTGGACCACTGTGTTTTATATTTATTTGCTACTTGAAGGTAAGAGAGAATCCGCTTGCAATATGTACTTCTTTCTGTCTGATGTTTGTGTATCCTTGCAAAGATGATGGTTGTAGGTTAAATTATCCCACGTTTCTCTTTGTTGAATTTCCCACAGATATACATACGATTAAAAAAGAGGAACAACATGATGGACAAGATGAGAGACAGTAAGTACAGATCCTCTGAAACCAAAAGGATCAACATCATGCTGATCTCAATAGTGGTTGCATTTGCAGTTTGCTGGCTGCCTCTCACCATCTTTAATATCGTGTTTGATTGGAATCATGAAATCCTGCCTGTCACTACCTGCAGCCACAACCTGTTATTCCTGATTTGCCACCTCACTGCCATGATCTCTACCTGTGTGAACCCCATCTTCTACGGATTTCTCAATAAGAACTTCCAAAGAGACCTGCAGTTTTTATTTCATTTTTGTCATTTTCGCTCTCGTGAGGAGGATTATGAGACTATAGCCATGTCCACCATGCACACAGATGTTTCAAAAACCTCTCTAAAGCAGGCAAGCCCAGTTGCATTTAAAAAAATAAGTAGCGACGATGATTACAAGATATAAAGAAGTAATAAATATTCTACACCAAACTGCTGGAATTGTGATCAAGGGTGAAATGTGTCCAGGGACAAGCACAATTACATAACTAGTACAAAATGGGTAATGTTTTTCATCTTTTTCCAAGAAACTTTGATTGTTGTCACTTTGAAATTCTATGCTGTGCATTTTTGCCCTTTTTACTGCTTTAATGTTTGCAGCAGTTATATCTGAATCTTATTATAAGACGTAGTCAGACCTGCTACTACCTATGGTTTCCATCAGCTGTCTTTTGTTCTGCTTTCTTTGTGCAGTTATGTGCTTCAGCACAACGATATATTTATTGATTTTTTTTCCAAAGAAGTAGTTTTTATGAGTGTCCCTCTAAGACTATTAGAAACAATATGAACCACAGGGAGGCTGTGGCTACAGAGGACACCCATCCCAGCACAAAATTAGGACATTCTGATTTGAAGGGTTCTTTGGTGTTAAAATCCTGAAAAATCAGTGTAGGCACACATTCCGTGAAACCTGTAGAATATGTTAAATGGGGACATACAGTTGTCTCATTCATAGAGGCAATTCAGGCTGTAATCACTTAGGTTCAAAGACAGGATTAAGACAAAAAATTCTGTTCTCATTTATGAGAATAAAACTCTACAGTAATCCCACAGAGAACAATGGGATGATTCTAATATTTCAGCACAGCAAATGAAAGCACAAATGGGCCTTCAGTCTCAACTGATTATAGCTCATTTTAATAATATAGTCTTTTTAATTAAAAAAAAACACAACAAACACAACCCCATTTTCATCTGCAATCACTGTCAGGAGTTACTGTTGCTGGGATGAAATGTAGTGTCTTTCCCCAGCCTGTGAAACATGTAAATTCTATTTGAGCTTTGTGTCCAGAATCTAAAGGGAAGGGATCTGTTCACTGTCTGGACAAGGTGCAATTCCATCCTCACAGGTGACAGTGAAAATCAGGTCTGGTATTAAAAAATGTAAGCTTTAACTGCCTGAGTCTTTTCATAATAATTAGTGCTGGTCTATATAAATTATGTATAGCTTCATAATATTCTGTATTCAGATGCAAGGGTATAAACCTGGATTATCTCCAAGACAATGGGTGGTTTAATCAAGCTCTGTAAAATTTAAAAAGAGGATATGGATATAGTTTGGGTGTAATTGGTATGTTTAGCTTTCAAACTCATGGTTTCCACAGTTGGTTGAAGTGCTGAGACACTTGGCAAATATACACAATAGAGCTCTGTGTGTTATTGCTTAACGTATATATATCTCTCTATATATCTTCTAATTGCATAAAATATACATGACTAGCTCCCCAGCTAAGGGAAACCCACGTAACTCGAGTTCTGTAAATCAAACTACAGCAATATCAGCCAGTTGAGATTCTGTGTCATACAGTGTACTTTGCTGTGTAATCAATGCCTTTTTGAATAACCAGCTTTTTAAAATACAATATAGGCCCTAAGTTTCTTTTAGCAAGGTCACTTTAAACAATGCTGGCAGAGAAGAGGGTCTTTAAAATGGGTATAAATGTAAATGTAGCCTAAATAGAAATCTGGCCTGGTATCTTTCTGAGCAAAAAGATCTCAGGATGTGATGGTGAATTTAATATGTTCTAAATTTGACATGGATAAATGCCTAGGAAATGAAAATTATTTGGTTTGCCAGCATTTAAAAGTCAAAAACTGTGCCTTGTGCTGTCTTATAAATAGTGTATAATATTAAAGTAGCAATGTGTTCTTGTGTGTTAGAATACCATGTATTTCTCTGCTGGCAAATAATTTAATTAAAAAGGAGGTTTTTGTGGTTGAGAACAGAGAGGGAATGTAGAAAGTGAATTATAAGACAGAACTTTGTTTCAGAGCTTTGGCCTTTTGTATTTTATGAGATTTCCCTTTTCTTTGTGGTTCTCTGTGGAGCATGTTGCTAATAATTTGACAAGAGTCTCCTGAAATTATTCCCCTGTCACTTTATGACAATTTTCATATGCTAAGAGGTGCGTATTTTCACAAAAAGATACAGTGTAGAAACCCAGCGGTGTTTTTTTAAGAATGTCGCAGTGGTTTTTTTCCATTAGAAAAAAAAATCACAGTGAATTTTATGTTTTCTCCCATTTTTGAAAAAAGCACTTTCTTCCAATCCAGTGGAAGAAGCAAACAGAATTATTTGAGAAAGTTTCCTGTTAGTTTGCTGGAAATTTTTTGATCAGGCTGAATTAGGTGTTTATACAGAGGTAGGTGTTGGAGCAACTTTAAAAGTACCTGCTGGTCCACCGAGACCTAAAACCCGTGCGTCCTATGATTCAGAGGTCTCCAGTGGGACAGCGACGTAACTCCTCTATGTCAACCATTTTCCTCCTTGAGATTCAGTCTCAAATCACAGAGCCCATCTAGTACCACCTCATTCTCACCGGAGAATGCGTGTCAAGTGTTTTTTGCCTTCCAACACCTGATAAACAAGGCGAAGTGTAAGCAGGAGCATTCCTTTGGCTTGTCCATGTCAGATGGCTCAGGAGACATTTTTTCCACTGCACTGGTGTCCTGGGATCAGGCTTCTTGGATATGTTTCCTCACTTCCCTGCAAGAAGCCTTTCTGAGCCACCGCTATGGATGTCGGCTGGCACATCGTCACACAAATAGCACAGGGGATGCTGCCCATGGAAACGAACCCAGCGTGCAGAGCGTTCAGTAGGAAGATGCATTCAGAGAGTTGCAGAAGCACAATCGTTGCTCTTCTGGAGAATTTGGTATGAGGACAAAGATAAAAGCGGTCTCTCTGCGGTGCTGACCTGACATCTGCAGGGCATAGATGGCATCTGCTGAGAGCAGTATTTTTGTCTTTGGTTTCATGACTTGACATTGGAGTCCTCAAAAGCCACTGGAGACTTTCCCCTGCTGACAGCTGGCTACAACACTAATCCTCTTTTTCACTTTCAGAGCTCCAGCACGGCTTCTCATCCTCTATATGCTAAATTTCTTTGCAGTCATTTCTTTACATACATTTCTCAGTCGTTCTGGTTTGATATTTGTTCCCTCTATGGGCTGTTTTGTCAAACTCCCTACACTTCAACACATGCTGATTCCTGTAAAAAAAGCCTGAAGATCCCTCTTATTCTTTCAGACTGCTAGAAAAGTTCTACTGACAGAAAAACAAAACAGTGAGCGATCTGTAATGTATCTCATTTGTGTGCAATACATTTTATGTCAGATCTACAGCCTTAAATGACAAATGTAACTATTTAATAGCCTTAAATGACAAATTTAACTATTTAATAAACATTAATATCTGCTTCATTTGTCAGTTATTTTATCATCTTAAGCTTTTATCCACCGCTGACATTTAAAGGCTCTGCATAATTTAAATATACCAGCATATTTGTATACCATCTTAATAAACACTTCTATATTGTTTTTTTTCCCCATATCTTTTGGTTGTGTCATTGTCACTAGGTACAGTAATTCATAACTTCCACTTCTTCATTAAAATAAAAAGATAATAATAAAGGAGGCAATTAAGTGACAATAATACCTGCTTTTGGCAGGCTAAGACAAAGCTGGATATTGGAAAAAAAAGTCAAGCTTTTTTTTCCACCTCATAAAACCCCCAGATTTAAACCAGGAAAAGGAATTAATGTGACAGGACCCCTCAGGTCACTTGAGCAGTTGCTGACTGCATCTCATCCCTGATGAAAGTGTGAAAGGCTAAGGGTTCATATATTCTGACTCTGCTGTCTTGCAGTACAGACCAGCTATTATTAATGGCTCCTAAATGCAAAAGCTGATACTGAATTATATTCAGACTGTAAATCAACATATGTTTAAATCCAGGCCCATTCATCAAATTTGGATTCTGACCTCAGGAAAATATACTGAGATCAGTGAAGCAGAAAAATTTGGTTAAAGGTAATCTTTTGCCTAAGAACTCTACTGATAAAAAAGTGCAGTGCTTATTGGCAGTTCACATTCTTTCCTAAAATTCAGATTTGGGATTTCATCTTATTATAGAAGTAAATTAATGGCATATACTTTTTCTCTGGATTTTCTCTGGAGTCCAGTACCTGGCAATGCTTCAGTTTGAGGTTTTGGTTCAGACTGAGCCCTAATTCTTGGATCAAATAATTTACCAAACCCGTGCACAGGGAATGAAGACAATAATGAAACTTTTTTCCCTGTTCTTATTTTTAAAGAATACATAACAGTAGGAAACATGAGCTTAAGTAATACCTCTGTCTGCAACAGATGAAATTGATTGAGTTGAGTAGAAAGGATAGAGAAATAATAATAATAATCAAATGGTAAATTTTGTTGACAGGTGTTTTTCAGCTGAAGGATATTTAAAACTCCAAGGTTATTTACAGCTTTGAGCTCTACTTTGTCCTCTTCATTCCTGTGTTATGTAATGTATGGTACCTGTCTCCCTGAGTCATTGCTCAATACCTAAATCATTACTAAAGTTGATGTAAAAGAAAATTATTTTTTTCCATCTCTGTTTTGCGGAATTTAAAATATTTGAGGATTACATATAAGAGGAAAATATATTACCAGCTTTAGTCTCTCACACTTTAATTAATCCATGTCCAGAAATAGCTTCTATTCACTATTTCTGTCTATGAAAAACAGCGTTAATGGTCCAAATGAAGTCGGTATTTCAAACAGTAAGGAGAGCACTCATGAAGACTCACTTCAGCTGGAGGGTGGTAGCTGCCTTCTGCAGCAGTAAACCGAGGGCGCTCACACCTGCTCTACTCTAGGTGCTCCTTATCTGCCGAAATCTCTTTTTCTCCTGTGTCTATATGAGCTGCTAAGGGACAGCCAGCTTCCAGGGCCAGCACTGGGCCTGGTGACTGCTGCTTCCCTTCCTCCATCTTCCACGGTGCTTCTCCTGGCACTTTGTGCTTCGTACCTGCAGCAGCTGCTTTCTGAGTCACGGGAATTTGTATTCTGATTTGGTCAAGTGCCCAAGTATCTGGTAAAATTCAACTCAGGACAGTGCTTTAGAGAGCTTCTCCTTCCATTAAAATTATCTTCTTGCAAGTTTTCGGAATTTGCACTTCACAGAGGTATATAATTTACAAAGCCTATGTAGGAATTATGTCCATACAGAACATCCAGCTCATTGCAGTCAAACTGACGGCACACACTGTCCTGTGTTTTCCAAAGATCTGGGCTGGTAATCTGTTTGTCTGACATAGATCAGGCTTAATTGCAAGAAATTTGCTCCAGAAACAAATGTGTTTGAAATTGCTGCATGGGAGAGGCTCAGCATGGTTAACTAGCTTGGCACAAATGATGCAAAATTTCAGATATATATGGAAATAGAGTTTGGAAAAGAGCAAAAAAGCAGATCTAGATGAAGCCTTGTTGTATTCTATCAGATATACATTAAAAGATTCAAAGGGAGACTCAGATATTTATTTGTCTTTGGGGCTGATAGACTGACATGTAAATTGGTTTTTGGGCAAAGTGATTGTCACAAAAAGGATAGGTGATAAAGAGACCTGCCTCTGTTTTCAGAAAAAGGATATGGATCTTTGTTAATTACTCTGAAGATGTATTTCAAGATTCTTCACCTTAGACTAATCTAGATCTCTTTTTGAGATGAAGGAAACAAAATGTTTTTTGGCACGATTGAAAAATAACAGCTTTTCATTGCACACACTCACTGCACATGAATCCATTTGCTTTCACTTCTACACAACATGGAGAATGTTACTTTATGGCAAGAGGAGCAACCTGATCAACAAAACTCTCCTTGTCTTTCCTGCTTTGTGTTTACACTGATACTGTGCTCCTGTTTTTCACTTTGTAATCTTTCCTTTTTTTTTCCCCCCACAAGCTATGACATTTTTATTAGGCTATTTATACTGTTTCTTAATAAAAGCTCTCTGTGGAAAGATGCTCTTGACAGATCCTATGCAATATGTGCTTGAACATATGGGTGAAAGGCCATACAGGATTTATAGAACTGTGACTGGCAATGTGTTGATGTTTCAGGGGGCAGAGAAGTAGAAAACATATTTGTCGCATACTGTTATTCTGCCCTTTGCATTTAAAGCTTCTGATATAATTTTAATTCATGTAATCTAAATGTCAGCTAAGTCTACGTATCTCGTGTTTCCTCTCAGTGACCAGTTTCTGGAGACATTGACCTAGCAGGAGACACTGTTGGGTAACACATCTTCTTTCCTTACCTATGGCCCTCGTGATTGCCTATAAGCTTGTCATTGTTTGCAATATACTTGAAGATATATATGCAAAAGTGTTCACTTCTTTCTCTTGAAGACTATTAAATGTTGTACATTTAAGAGATTTAATAGATAGGACTGGATCACCTTTTCTGATTTTTTTCCCATTATTACTAATATAATTGTAACATTCAAGGCTCTTCAATTTAGCCCTGATTTATTATCATTTTGGGCACAGGAGTAGTCCCTTGGAAGTCAGTCACCATGTTCATGTGCTTATAATTAGACAGGTGTTCAGGTAAGAGCCTTAAAGGCTGACCCAAACCACTGCAAGGTTAATGGAAAGGCTCCCATTGACTTAATGAGCTTTGGGTAAGGTACTTCAAACAAGTGACACTTAAGGTGAAGTACTTTCCTGAATATCTGATTCCTAGAGAGGGCAGCAGGCCATAAAAAGTGACATTTTTCTACCTGTGTAGACTCAGCAGAGACATGTCAGTCCAAGGGACATACTAAAAAAGCCATCTCCAACTGGTACTTATAATAAAGTTATCCACTTAGGTTCTTCTGTGAGGTTTACTCTGATATACTTTCTTGACGTAGTTACAAGTTAAATGTGTCTGTCAAACTGTCTGGCTTTCTGATTTAAACCAATTTGCTTCACGGAAAATTGAAAAGGTCACTAGCAATTCTGAATGTAGTTTTGGCTCTTGACAGGTATACATATTTATAGATTTCCACTACTAAAATTGTGGGCTTTATTTAGTCTTATTATTACTGCTGCTTTTCTCACTTTGTCAAAAAAATAAGATAAAAAGATCACGCACAGCTGGACAGCACGGTTTACATTTAAAATTCACTCGAGGTAGTAAGGAACCTCACCCTGCAGTTAAGGCTGTCAATTTACCTGGTAACGGTGCTCCTACAGCAGGAACAGCAGCAGTCATGAATAAAACCACTGCAAATAGTTGCTTACAAAAGGCTATCTTCAGAATAAGGTGAGGGCAACTTCAGGTCAACATCTAGAAACTTGAATTCAAACACTAATGTTTTTGTGGTGGAAGTAATGCATTCAGATAACCCAGTGACTCCATGAAATTATAATTCGGAGCCTGGTCTCACTCATATTAGTCCACTGCTGTGGTAACATCTCTGACATTGTTCAGAAGATTTTGGTGTAGATGAAACAGGTAAATGCAATCAGCTCGTGAAGGGTGTCAGATTGATTTTTTTTAGGCCCATAGATTTTACATTACCCAGGATCAGGATAGCACACCAATGATTTAACCCTGCCATTCCATAGGGAATTAGTGTGCTTTGGCTGCCTGTTCTCCCTTCCTTTCCTTGACTTTTGAATTCCTTGATAATTTTCACTCAGACCTGACAGATTTGCCAAAGATTTTTGAGGGTGAAATGTTACTGGGTAAACTGAGTATCTGTTCTTTAAGTAAGTTTGTTCTTTCAAGCAGGACATACAGGTTACAGCTTCTCCAGGGACACCCCCTTGTCGCGGGGGAGAAGCTTGCATACCCTTATGAGGTTGCGAGCTATGCTGGTGGTGGCATATGCCTCTGATAGGGTCTCCCATGCCAGACAGGTCTTAACTGAAGGGTCAGACTAAGTGTGTCCACGGGTAGGATGGGCTTGCTAGCCTCCCGGCAACCATCCTAGGAGGACAACTCTAACTCCAAACTCGGGCAGATGGAGCTTGTTTAGCCCTGTAAGGCCATCCATTTAAGAGCAGGATACTCTAACTAAACCTGCATCCTGAGGACTTTCCTGTCGCCGTCCAAGCTCTCTAGGCCCTGGCAGATGAAGTTTAGGGCGGGGCCAGTTCTGCGCGTGCTGAGCCTCACCTAAAAAATCCATTGTGCAGGCTTGAAGGTTACACCCACATTTGTAAAGTCCTGTAGCGACAGGAGCGGGACGAAACGGCAGGTGATAAGGTGCACTGGAAGCCGCAGATCCAACCCTGCATGCAGGCGGTTCAGGACATTGGTCGCTCGAGACTGACCCCGGTGATGATAGTCTTGTTCGGCAACATCCTGAATGACCAAGCAGCCTTTTTCAAGGAGAGCACTGCTTGCTCCACACAGAGAAGAGCCTAGAAAAGGTGGCCTAACCAAAGTTCATCTCCACCCTCCACCTGGTCGGCTAACCGCAGCCAACGGGCATCTTCTGATGCGGTCGAACAAACACAAAGAGACAAAGGCAGATACCTGCCTCCAAACGTGTGTTCAAATTGACACTCACACGTTGGAACATTAGAACCATGCTTGATACTGCGGATAGTGGACACCCTGAGCATCATTCTGCTCTAATTGCCCACGAATTATCACGACACATCAACAGTGCTGCGCTCAGTGAAGTTCACGTCCATGAGGAAGGCAGCCTCAAAGAACACGGTGCCAGCTACACACTCTATTGGGCAGGCAAATCCAAAACTGAAAGTCACCTTTCAGGAGTTGGTTTCATGATTA
>NW_009710160.1:3009-8644 GCF_000703405.1 Apaloderma vittatum | reverse complement strand
GGCAGCTGACAGGCTTGGAGACAGGGATCGGAGGGAATTCTGAAGCTGGGCTGAGCTAGAAGTTACACCTGGACCCCTCAAACCTGTGAACCCCAACCCCATCCCAGCAAAAAGCAAGCAGAGCAGCAGAAACACTCAGCTCGCAGCTGCCTGGTCCCCAGGCGGCTGCTGCAAATCCCCACCTCGCCATCCACGGCAGGGCCTGCCCCTCTCCCACCCCTGCAATGGGACACGGCAGCCACGGCACCTCCAGCCTGGTCCAGATCGGCGCCAGCACCACCTCCACCCCACACCTCTCCCGGTCGCGCGTGTAAGGCAGGATGGAGCTGTGCTGCCAAAAATAAAGGAAGGTTTCCAACAACTCCCTTTATTAAACTCGCCACAGCCCCTTCTTTAAGCGCTGCTGCTTCTAAACCCTCGGCTGTGATGGCTCCCGTTTTTTACTAAAGACCATGCGAGGTCAGTTCTCTGTCCCTTGTCTCTCTAATGAAGAAGCTCCACGGCTGGTTGCCTTGGCCAGAAACTTGATTTAATTTATGTCCTGTCACGTCCTCCAAATGGTTTCAAACAACAACAAGGAGCTTGCAGGCTCCTCCAAACCTTCTGCAGCAGAGCACGCACGACCTCTCGGAGATGCTGCCTGACCACAAGCGCACCTACTTGACAGGGCATGCCTTTTACCCACGTTGTTTTCTTTAAAAGAGCAAACTAAATCCTAATTAGTGAATGCCAATGGAAATACCATGGCCACCCCGCCGGCTGCGGGGCAGAGGGTATGCTCTGAGCCGGAGAAGACCGTGGAAGCATCTCAGCAGCTTGTGCAAAACCTCTTGCAAGAGCCAGCGTGCAAAGCTTCGTGGACACCTGGCCCGGCCACGTCCCACCCGATGGGCCTGAACATGAATCTAATGAATCCGTGGCGGGGCAAGGCAGACCCCTCGCCAGCAGGAGATGCTCACCTGATCTACCGCCCTCGAACACCCCCAAAACCACACCAATAAACAGGCATGAGCAACAGCGCTCCTCCTCCTCACGTTTCCTGATGCGATACGTACGTGCAGGATGAAACCCGGAGCATATTTGCAGCGAAGCAGGACTCCAGGTTAGGAGATGCCTTGCTTTTCAAAGATCCCTGTCTCGAGGGAGGCTTTTTTCGGTGAAAACCTCCATGAAAAAGACCATGGGTTGGCTTATATTTTGTCTGTAGGAGACAGGCACAGGGATAAAAACTACTCTAAAAAGGAAAAAAACTACACACCATGATGGAACGGGCTGCCCAGGGCAGTGGTGGAGTCACCATTCCTGGAGGGGTTTAGAAGATGTGGACATGAGATGCTCAGGGACATGGTTTAGTTGGACTTGATGATCTGAAAGGTCTCTTCTAACCTAAGTGATTCTACGGTAAGTTATGGGTAGCTCGTCTCAGTGGAAAGACAGGTCAAGTGGGATCCCCCAGAAGCTTCACGGACCCTTGGCATCACTCAGTATTTTCTCAAAGAGGCTGTCTGCTGGGGTTCAGTCTGCAAAGACAGACACCGGCAGCTCTTTGAAGGTTCGGAGCTAAGTCCCGACGAGGTCAGACAGATGTCATGGATGTTGGCGATTGCACGAGGGTGTAGTAACTGCTCTTGGGGTATCTTACTCTCATTTCTCCAGGGAAAAGCAAACCCTGGTGCTGTTTCCATCGCAGCCTCTCTCCAAGAGCCTGGGTCAGACTGAAGTCAGAGCAATCAGGAGTGTTGGTACCCAACAGAGCTGCCCACGCTTGCTGTGGTCCAGTCCAGGACCAAACCCACCACCTGAAGACACACCCTTGCTCCAAACATAACCCCGACAACCCCAGGGAATTTATGCTTGAGGTTGTTGGGTTTTTGTTCTTTTCAAATCCAAGCAAGCTGGCAGTTACTCCATGAAGACACACCCTTGCTCCAAACATAACCCCAACAACCCCGGGGAATTTATGCTTGGTTTTTGTTCTTTTCAAATACAAGCAAGCTGGCAGTTGCTCCGCCAAAATAACTTACCCCAGGCTGTAAATGAAGCAAAATCACCCCTTTCCGTACCCCCTGAGGGATGCAGGTCAAAGCCTCGGCTGCTTTGCACTCCATTTCTTGAGAAATGTGGCATTCATTCTCTGAAACCTTCTCAAAACCCACAAGCCCCAGGCCCACATGAAACAAAAAATCAGCGTTTGTCCTCTAAAAATGCAACTGCGCCTAGTTCCCGGCGTCAGCCTTCTCGTATTTTTTTTAACACAAGCCATGCCTCCCCGCGCTGTCGGTCTTATAGGTGCTGAGTGTGTAACAGCTTCAAGCAGAGATCTGCACGTTGTGGTTAATGGACAACTTATAATTACCACGGCGCTTGGAGAAGGCCTGAGGACACAGGAGAAATATTTTCTAAGTGCTTAAAAAAAAAATAAATTTGCAAGAGTATTTCCAACCGTGATTTAGGCACTTGAAAGCCTGAGTCTCCTGGAAGTCAACAGCCCTCTCAGAAGTGCAAATTCCTTCTACAAACAGAACTCTGGCGCTTCTGAGAACGTTAATTTTTCTCGTTCTGCTAATGAAGCTCATCTCCTGGCTCCTGCGAGGATGGAAGATGCTCCATAGGGCTTCAGAGAAGGAGATGGGTGATGCCTGTAACGGTGAAGGAAGCAAGATGCAACCTCAAGAGTAACTAAACAGGTCCATGGCACACTCTGCCCATCCAGACGAAAAGTGGTTTCCAAGCTTGGACACGCAGAACAGCCATGAAGGTACTTTAAGGGAAATTTCGCATTTTACCAGACTTTGGCAAGATAATCAAGCCAACCGCCCTATTTTCCCTGCTCAAATCCACGCGTGCTGCAACCCAACGTGTGGCCTCGAGTCATTCCAGGTAATATTATTTTTACCTTCCCTGAAAGAGGATGGAAAAAACCTTCTGGTGGAGGAAGGCCACGTGTGGGTGCTGGCCAGAGGCGCTCCCTCTGACACAGGTTTGCCGGCGCTCAGCTCAGAAAGCAAGTTTCCACAGGCACCGAAATCCCACGTCTCGCCTTCCTGGTGTGGTGTCGGAGCCTCAAAGGTGAACATTTTGGGGAAGGTTCCCCCCAGGATGGTGATAACTGAGCCAGCATCACCTGCGCTGCCTGCGGAGCAGCAGTGGAGCAGCCACCACCATCAATGCAGTGTCTGTTTTCTCAGCCCGTCGGGAGTTTTTCGCTCGTTTTTTATTTATTGGGTGAATTTTGCACGTGCTGAAGTGCTGAGCTGGCAAAAGCCAGCAGTCAAGTCCTCTATTGATATCGGCCAAAGAGAAGATTTGGTGGGACAATGCGATGCTTGTTCCCCATGGCCAGGCAGCCCTGGGCCGCCTCCGAGCCTCTCCACAACCTTGTCCAAACCAAACGGGGGATACCGGGCACCTCAAACGCTGTCAGTCTCAAGGAAACCGTGGGAATCCACATGCTTTCCTGGATCTGATGCAAGCGGTGTTTGGGAGAGGCTTCTGGCCATCCTGACTTCATCCAGCGAGCATCTGTAATGTACCTTCCACCCAAAACACCTTCACTCACGATCACAATAACCCATTTCTGACCATTTGACGCACTGGTTTTAATTCCCCAAATTCTCCCCGAAGATGCAGCTATCCAGCGTGCTGGGCAATTCCTCAGGGAAAGGAAGAAAATGAGATGTTGCTAAAGCAAGCACCTGAAAAATCATCTAAAAATACAAATAGGAAGCCCTTGGCCACTTGGAACGACCCGCAGGGCTGCCGGCTGACCACCAGAGCAAAGCCCTTCTGGCGTGGTGGTGATCAAGCTCAGGCTACATCTCCTTCCCACAAGATTCTCATGATGCTCCTCACTGTGAAGAAACCAAGGCTTACAAACTGGGAAGGGTGCAGGAGCTTGCTCACCCCCATATCCATCCTTTTCCGCAGGTTTTTGCTCCCCTTGAGCGTGCATCGGGCTCTGGTAGCCCCGACAGCGAGCAAGCTGGAGAAATCCCTCAGCAGTATTTCTTTGTGCCGTTCTTCCCCTCGTAAAATAACCCGGCTGCAAGCTTTTCCCTGAAACATGTCCCTGCAAACATAGTGGATCTGCTAGAATAAATATTAGCAGGACCACGATCCCCGCGGTGATCAGGGCTTTTGAGCAAACGCTTTTTTTTTTGTTGTTGCTGGTTGTTTGGGTTTTTTTCCACCCTGCCAGGTGATTGCCGCAATTTTCCTGGGGAAGGTGTAACGCTACGAGCTGTCAGCACCACCGGCCCTACCTACCGAGCTGTCATCACCTCCCGTTAGCACACTGGGCTACAGTTGCTTCATAAAGCTGAAAATAACCCGGTGCCAGAAGGAAAGGGGGAAGCGGGTGGCGAGCAGCGCTGCTCCAGCCACCAAAGCCACCTCCATCGGGGGCTTCTTTGATCTACTCGGGTTTAAATCACTCTCCAGGGCAAATAATCTGTAGAACACCTTCAATCTGCGTCAGAATCTGTCGCTTTGGTTGTTTCCATGAAGGCAAAGTCCCACCCAGCATCATCTGTGTAAAGCAAAGCGCTCCCCCGCGCTGCCAAGGAGGACAGCCAAGTGCTTGAGAGTGGAGAAAGGGTTTCTTTTGGGTTTAAAGCTCTGCAGAACTTCACCACAGGGTGTTATTCGGGCCAGGTGCGCACGCACGCATTGCTCAGGTTCATCTCTTCTCCAACACAATCTTCTCCAACTCCATCCCCAGGCTGGCTCCCCGGGGCTGGCTTCCCAGTGAGTGGGAAGGGCGATGGCACCGCTCGCTCCTGAGGCTGGAATAACCAACCTCTCTCTCTGTACAACCACGAGGAACATCTCGAGAGCTTTGCCAACGGGCCTGGGCTGCTACACGGTGGCCGAGCAGCGTATTACTGGCTCACGGGTACCCCAGAGAGCAGCAGCCCCTGCAAGGAGGGGATGGTGTCGTGCTGCTCCTGCTGGGTACCATGATGCTGCCCTTGTTTTCAGGGTCTGCCTTTTCCTACCTCTTCCCTTCTCATCCACTAAAGAAGAGCAATATTTACGTAGCCCCAGTCTTTATTTTCTAATACCGGGCACCAGCGCTTAGATGATGCATTGAAAGTCTGCAGCTTTAGCTGATAATTTTGCTATTATTCTGTTTGGTGTGAAAAACAGCTTTCATGAGCAGGCTCAGAAATATCTATTATCCTATCGAGTTGCTTCACACCCAAGTATTAAGCAAACAAACCAAAATAAATCAAGAAGGCGGCTTTAAGTCATTAGTATTAACACCGCCTTTGGAGCCTGTAGAATTAATTTGGTTTTACTCGCAGTTTTGCTCTTTTCTTTGAGGCTCTGTAGCTGTGCACAATGACAGCGAGGATGTTTAGTGGATTTCCACAAATGCCAAAGGAAAAGCTGTTATACAACCCACTGTTGGGAACAGAGCTCCAGGGGGATGCTGGAGGGATGAATCTCAGAAATCATGGTGAAATACAGCAGGCATGGAGATGCAGGGAAGTAGAGAGCAGTGATGCTCTCCGGAGCTCGACCATCTCACCTGTGCACCACAGCCCACAGCATCCCGCAGCATCCCACAGCATCTCGCAGCATCCCACAGCATCCTGCATCCACAGAATCCTACAGCATCCCACAGCACCTC
>NW_009710160.1:0-2936 GCF_000703405.1 Apaloderma vittatum | reverse complement strand
CACAGCATCCCGCAGCATCCTGCATCCCGCAGCACCCCGCATCCCACAGCATCCCGCAGCATCTCACGGCATCCTGCATCCCACAGCATCCCACAGCATCTCACAGCATCGTGCATCCCGCAGCATCCCACAGCATCTCACAGCATGCTGCATCCCACAGCATCCCACAGCATCCTGCATCCCATAGCATCCTACAGCATCTCACCGCATCCTGCATCCCACAGCATCTCACCACATCCTGCATCCCACAGCATCTCACCACATCCTGCATCCCACAGCATCCTGCAGCATCCCACAGCATCCTGCATCCCACAGCATCTCACAGCATCCTGCATCCCACAGCATCTCACAGCATCCTGCATCCCACAGCATCCCACAGCATCCCACAGCATCTCACAGCATCCTGCATCCCACAGCATCCCACAGCATCCCACAGCATCTCACAGCATCCTGCATCCCACAGCATCCCACAGTGTCCCGCAGCATCTCACAGCATCCTGCATCCACAGCATCCCGCAGCATCCTGCATCCCACAGCATCCCACAGTGTCCCACAGCATCCGGCACCCCACAGCATCTCACAGTACTCCACATCCCACTCATAGAGACTCGGTCCCAGCACAGCCTCCCAGCCCATTCCCATTCATAACAATAATTGGAGGAAAATCTCATTTTCTGCCAAGAACAAATATTTTCCCTAACAGACACTGAACCCTTCGCTACAAGTTGCAGAAAGCCGGTTGCTCAGCCAGGCCATTAGGCAACCTCACGATGGCAACTGCTGCACAGCATATGATTTGCATCATTTTCACAGAAATCATATTTCTACTCTACTATTGTGGTCTCACTTCATGCCCTGAATTAAAAAACCCCAAATCCCCCACCCGGACAAGGGATGCTGTCGGAGGAGCCTGTCCACAAACACAAGTCCCAGCCCATGCTGAAAAAGTGATTTCATGGCACAAATGCCCACGTCCCTGGTCACGGTCCATTTCTGCTTCCACGGCTGAATTTATTTTCAGCCCATTGTGTTTGGTGAGTCACAAATTCATAACTGGGGCAGATGGGACCGTTTCGACTGTAAAATCAAAACAATGGATGTCGCCGCGTTACCCGTTATTGCTATTAAAAGCTTTGTTGGGGAACTAAAATAGAGCCCTGCCATAATAAATCACCTCCTACAAGCGTCCCCTGACTACCGAAGTACCTTGCCTGAAATGGTCACTCCAGAGCTGCACGAACAAATCAGCCTTTTCCAGGGAGATGGATCTTCTTTACCTGCCACTTCCGTAGCAGCGATATGAGCCGCTACCCAAAAGCAAGGTTTTATCACCGCAGGGAGCATCCAAATTATAACCCATCTGAGCTAGCACAGCCTCAGGAGATTACGGAGAAAGGTAGATGAAAAAAAAAATGCATGGCCTTGATTTTTTCATTTGGGAAACTGAGGCAGGGAAACTGCTTGACGGATATTTGCAGAGGAGGCAGGAATGGAGCTGACACAGATGAGGTCCAGACCAGTGGCACAACTTCCAGACAATCCATTCCTCTTAGCATACTGCCCTCTATATATTAAAATTATACGCATTTGGACCTGACAGAACTCTCACATCAGATAGAACTCTCACAGTCTATGGTGCCTGACAAAAGCTTTTATTTTTAGCGCAGTGCAAGGAAAAAGTGATGCAAAACATCTCCGAAGGCAACAGAAATATCTCAGGGGTGAAGGTCCTCATGGCATGTGGGCATCCTCCCTGGTACTGCAGGTAGGAGGATTTCATTCTTTGCAACTACTTGTGCTTTTTTTAATTAAAAAAAATACCAGGGACACGACTAACGATGGCAGCATGTGTAATAGTCTGACCAAAGTTAAAATCAGCCAGCCCCTGAGCTCCTCTGCACCCTCTGAACCGAGTCGTTCTCTTTTGATCGCGAACCAAAGGCTTTTTCCCACCACGGCACAAACTGACCTTTGCAGGCTCTCCTTCGTGTTTATTTAAAAAACACTGGGGCTTGGAAGCTGGAATCTGTCTCAGAAATTACATCAATAGAAAACTATTTCCTGGGATACGTCTGGAATTTAAAACCTCCAGTTTTTTGCCTGTCACGCTACCTTTTGGCAATATTTGCCACCGGCTTGAGTGGGTGCTGACGCCGACTGAGGTCCCTGCCGCCCCTCCTGACCTGGCCAGCAAGCCTGAAAGCTGCCGAAATTCAAACAAACAAAAAAAAATTCTTACATGAAAACATAGAGAATTTTGCCCCTTGAGGAAAAAGCTGAGTGGTCGGAGAGGCCACTTCTCCCATCCTGCCGTTTGAAAGCTCTCCCCATTCAGTGTCAAAACCAGGCTGAAATATTTCCAAGCTGGTGGGCTTGGGGAAGCTCTCCAGAACCCCAGGGAGATGCAAGACCGTATTGTATTTTAATTGCCTCATTTGTTCTATAACTACCCTCTGTCCCATACACTACAGGCCATGCTATACAATAAGGAGCTTCATGGAGAAGGAGAAGTAGTGAGCCAGCTGTGCGGGGCTCCTCAGCGTTCATGGGTACAACCCTTGTAGGAAAATAAACGTATGTTAGAGAAAAGACATCAGTAGGACAGGATTTGTTATAGGAGATGCAGCTCTTCAAACTGCAAATGCTTTGAAGGCTCGCAGAGAAGCCAAAACCTCGTGGAGCCATCAGAAATGGGCCATCCCCCAGGTTTTCAGTTATTCCCAGTGCACAGATCCCAGCCAGGCACTTACAGCTGGCAGGAACCAACAGCTCTCACCACATGTGACAATTAGTGCCAGCGGTGTGACGGCTTACACGACACCAAGACGCCTGTGCCCTTCGTTCCATGGCAACTTGCATTTCCAAACACTACAAAACCACCCGCAACATGGGGAGAAACTTCCTTATTGTGAGGGTGCCAGAGCCCTGGCCCAGGC
>NW_009710159.1:0-2691 GCF_000703405.1 Apaloderma vittatum | reverse complement strand
AGCAATAACGAGCTGTGCCCGTGAAGGAGGCCCACAACAGCGGCCTCCCTCAGAGCCTTTAGGGAGCACAAAGAAAGGCTGGTTTGTGCCCAAAAGGCAGCCTGAGGGATGGAAGAGATATTAATAAAACCTAAGGGTCGCTCCTGAATAGGACGATAGGCTGGTTGGGGCTGGAAGGGACCGTTAAAGGCCATCTCGTTCAACCGCCCTGTGGTGAGCAGCGACATTCCCAATTCCATCAGGTTGCTGAGAGCCCTGTCCAACCTGACCCTGAATGTCTCCAGGGATGGGGCCTCCAGCACCTCTCCGGGCAACCTGTGCCAGGGGTTTCACCACCCTCATTGTAAAAAATACCTTACATCCAGTCGAAATCTGCCCTCTTTTAACTTAAAAACCATTGCCTGTTGTGAAACGCTCTGCTAAAAAGATTGCCCTGATCTGTCTTATAGGTTCCCTTTGAATATTGTCAGGATTCAATAAGGTCTACCTGGAGCCTTCACCTGGCTGAACAACCCCAACTCTCTCAGCCTCTCCTCGTAGAGGAGGTGCTCCAGCCCTTTGGTCATTTTTGTGGCCCTCCTCTGGACCCGCTCCAACAGGTCCACGTCCTTGTGGTGGGAGCTCCAGCGCTGGACGCAGCGCTCCAGGTGGGGTCTCACTAGAGCAGAGCCGAGGGGCAGAATCGCCTCTCTCAACCCACTGGATGCGATTTGCCTTCCGGGCTGCGAGCGTGCGTTGGTGGCTCATGTCCAGCTTCTCGTCCACCAGTACCCCCAACTCCTTTTCGACAGGGCTGCTCTCAATCACATTGATAACTCCGCACATCAGCAAGTTTATCTGAGAATGAACAGATCTCATTTTCTAGTTTGGACAAACTAGAATACCTGAATACCTGAATACCACATGCGGAAGCCATAGTGCACTAATGGCACACGGCAACCACTGATTAGGAAGGAAAAAAAAAGATTAGGAAGAAGAAACATCCAAAATTACCTGGGATAACTACAGAAGCATCAGAAGCTGCTAAAGAAAATGTGCAGTCCTAGGAGAGAGGGCAGGCCTGTCATGGATCACACCTGGCTAGGGAACACACTACAGAGTAGCCTATCACACGATTTTCATAAAGTCATAAAGCAGACACATTTAATCTACTTAGCTACTGTGTAAAAAGAGACATGAAGAGTCAGACCATAAAAGCTACTCCTGACACAAAATCGTCTGCTACAAGCATGGACAGCTCTTCAAGAACTTCAGAGATTCAAAAAAAAAGAGGAGCAGGCCCCAGAAAAACAAGTGCTGCTATAAAGCAGCAATAAATAACCAGGCAGCACACCGGCAGCCTCTTGGGATAGGCACTGGCTGCTGGTGACAAGGCACCACCAGATGCTGGGAAGCTCCCACCCGGACCTGGGCGGTGTCTTTGGAACTCATCTGACAGAATTCTAAATTAATTTTATGAAGGCAAGAAAAGGGCTTGCTCAGCACTATAAATAGCTTAATGAAGACTGTTCAATACATCACAGTGGTTTGAAGCAGGAACAAGAGTGCAGACCGTACTAAAACTCTGTCACATAAATCAGTAGCGTGGCCCAATGGACAACACCGTGTGCAATACTGGTCACCACATCTCAAAGACAAACTAAGGACACACAGAAACTCCTAAGTGAAGAGAGCCTGAAAAAGCCAAGCTGCATTTTCCCTCCCTGCTTTTTTTACTCTAGAACGGAGTTTCATGCAATAGAGTGGAAAGGGATCCATATTACATGGATACACTGATGGTGCTAAGGCTTTCATACTGCGACCGTGTCTTTTTTGTTCTTATTTTTAACCATTTTTCTGTTTAGCAATAAACTGTGATTGCAAGCTAACATTACAGACCAATGGCTGTGAATCTTTCTGGTGGCCACACAACATGGTGAATGTGAACAGCATGCAAAAAGAAACCAAGCAACATACAGAAAGAAATGTACCAACATAGAAATTCAGAAGACAAGAGCCTTTAGTCATCATCAACAGGCTTCTTTTCCATCTACCTACATATTTTTGGAAAAATCATACTTTGATATAAGTAAGAAATGAGCATGAGTCAGCTGGGTCTGCAGAGGGTCACAGCTACAGTCACGATGTCGTCAATGATCTAGCTGCAGAGGTGAGCATTTCTGCTTAAAGACTGAAAAACATGTGTTCAACACCTTACATGGAGATGCACTATTCTGGTGTTTTACTCATCCAAAATATCCCATTAGTCACACAATCACTTGCTGCTTTTGTGCGGGTTTTGCTGTTGCCATTATAGGACTTTGTGTGTAGTTCACACACCTTTATGCAGCTTCCATTGCCTGTCCTTGTCCCAATAGAAATTTTCACATCAGTAGTTTTGAAAAACATAGTGCTACTAGTTATCACATGTACAAGATGAATATTGCTATTATTGCTGTTCGGAGGAATGGCCGAGTTCCTCTGAAATCGTTTTCCTAATTTTTAAGAATGAAATCTGCAGCTGATGACGACTACTAGCACATCAAGGGCCTTTCTGCAAGCTCTTAACTGTCACATAGTACAACTTCAGAACCGGCTGAGCAAGTTGTGAAGAGCTAAGGCTCAGCATACACGCTGCCTTATTTGTCAAAAGGTTCTTCTGCGCTGAATTGTCTCGTTAACCCACAAGCGTAAAGCTCAGTCACCCAAACG
>NW_009710158.1:22707-29624 GCF_000703405.1 Apaloderma vittatum | reverse complement strand
GGCCTCTGTCCCCTCCACAAAGTGCCCCGAAAGCAGCAGAGCCGTGAGGGCGAGGTGTGACAAACAACGCTCCGGGCCCTCCCTGCTGGTGCCTCGGCGTGAGCCCCGAGTGCGGCTTTTGCCCCTTATTCCCTCCGCCGTACCGAAACAACACTCTGGTTTTAGCCACTCAAGCCCTCCCTACGTCACAAAAAACATCTCGCTGTCGGTTTGGGTGTTTGTAACTTGGCCAAACTTGCAGGTAACGACGCCTTAGAAATTAATACGTGACCGTGAAGTCAGTATCTTGACGTTTGCCCATCACCTCTCGTAATAAAAAGCATCACGTTTTTTATTTGTTTTTTTTTTTAGTGCAAATGAAATACTCCTTTCTTCCCCTTAGTCCATCAGGTGCTGGTAACTCCTGTTACAGTCTCCAGGCAGGCTCAGCCAGAAGCTTAATAAAAATCAAGAGTGGCTGCATTTGTAACAACCTTAAAGGTGCCATGAAAGACAAAATCGATTTTGAATAGGAGGGAAGAAGGAAATACAATTAGATATTTTGATATTTGGCTGGTTATCGCGATCTCTGGATGCAGCAAGATGTTAACTTGGTGTTTGTTTTACGTTTCAGAGGTCACCACAGTGACAGTCGCCAACGTCGGTGCCTCCGCAGACAACGTCTTCACGACATCCGTGGCGAACGCGGCTTCAATTTCAGGGCACGTGCTGGTGAGTCTGTGCTCTCGTTCGAGAGCCTCGGCCAAGTCCCACGCACTTCCTTAGCGTAAATGAAGAGCTCTGTTTGTGTTTGAGCTGTAGTAAAGCTAAATTTATGTTTTCTTTGTGGTACCCAGGCTTTAAGCCACAAAACCATTAGCTGGGAAACATCCACTTTTTTCCTTGTCACTTGGAGAGGGTTTTTTAAGCTTTCCACCCCCTGTATTCATTCTCTAACAGCGCTGATGACCTGGAACACGCGCCCTTTGAATCTGGCTGCCTGAAACCTCAAAAACTGACCTAATAAGTGCCAAACCAACTGATGTCTTAGGCTACCTTTGCGAAGATTGGGGACAATACTCAAATGCGTTGGCATTTTAACTCTTAGCAATTTAAACTCTTATTTCTCCTACAGTCTGGGAGAACGGCGCTTCAAATTGGGGACAGCTTGAATACTGAAAAAGCCACTCTCATAGTGGTTCACACCGACGGCAGCATTGTGGAAACCACCGGGCTGAAGGGGCCGCCAGCACCTCTCACGGCAGGTACAAGGCAATCTGGTTTTGAAGCGTCAGGCGGGGTCGCTTTTTCTCCGTTTTAATGGTGTTGCTAGGAGTAGAAACCCTGATGTGCATGAGGTTGTGCAGTTCCTTATAAGGAATGTTTGTCCCGTCTTCGCATGGTACTTCTTGTATTTCTTGGAAGTAGAAGAATACCTACTTTTTTGTTGATTGTTTTTTTTTTGTTTCCTCTCAGAAAGGTATTTAATTTCCTTATTCCTTGCCCCAACCCTTGCAAATAAGCTTCTTGAAAAATCCTGCCTTGCTGCTGGGCTGTTGTGTGCCTTTCCACACCCATCCCACCCCCAAAGGCAGGTTTTAATAATGACAATAAAAACACGAGTCTCCTGTTTCTCCACTTGGGGGTCCTTGAGTTTGATTTCACCTCCATTCGAGCTGCTGGCTGATATTTAAGTGCCACGAGAGCTGGCGTCTTTATTGCTGAGGTTTTGCGCACGGCTGCCCAGCACTTTCCTCCCTCTGATGGGCACGGCGAACCTTCGGGGTTCGGAAGCACCTGACGGGATGGGGCTCTGGGACAGGGAAGATCCAGCCAGCTGCTTACACCACTGTGGGCTGCAACCTTGACGTTTACAGCGCACTGTTCCCTGAGACACAGTTTGCTTTTTCCGTCGTTTAGAGCACGTTCAAGCTGAATTTTTTGTGGTGCGCCCGCTAACTCATGTTACGCTCTTGCCGCTGTTGCCGGAGCTGAGCCGAGCGTGTGAAGGTGTAGCCAGCCTGCTTCTGGCTCGCTGTCACCTCTTGTTTCTTTTTTTTTTCCCCCAAAGGACCGCAATCACCTCCTGCCCCTTTAACGTCTGTCCAAGGGAAAACTGGAACCAAGTACAACTGGGACCCGTCTGTGTATGAGAACGAGCTCCCGGTGAGGTGCCGGAATATCAGCGGCGTTCTCTACAAGAACCGACTGGGCTCAGGTAACAGGGACCTCCTTGGCTGAGGTGGTGTAGCTCCTTCTTCTTTTAATGAGGCTATTTTTAAGGGTGGATCACAAGGGGAAAAATAAAACACTTTCCTAGCCAGCCTAGTACCTTTTGATATTATTGTTTTCTTCTGTTTTGCTCACTCTTAACTTTTTATCTGTTCTCTGAAGATACAGGCTGCTGTGCAGTGAGTTTCTGCAGTAATAGGTCGACTCCTCTAACGTTCTTTTTGACTTGGAAGTAGACCTGTGTTTCTACAAAGCTCTTGCAGAATCCCTGCTGGAACGGAAAAGAGAGAGGCTGTCAGCTCAGAGGACTCCTCGGCTGCCTCACGCCTTCCTTTTCGCTTCTAACGCTGGTGGGAAACCTGAAGAAGCAGCAGCAGAAATTGTCTGTCAGGCAGCCTGACTGCACAGTGCTTGCTTCCTGCAGAGTTTTCTTCACCACCAGAAGGATTAGAAATATAAGTGCAAATTAAGGAAGGGCTTAAATTCATGGTGTTTATCCAAGGAAGGCTTACCCTTCTTATGGATGCGTAATTTTCTCGAGCCTTTTGATGCATTGGTGAGGCCCGAAGTTGGAGCTCTCTAAACACACACAGTCATAGAATCATGGAATATCTCGGGTTGGAAGGGACCTCAGAGCCCATCTAACCCAACCCTGCCATGGGCAGGGACCCCTTAACCAGCCCAGGTTGCTCCAGGCCCCATCCAACCTGGCCTTGAGCATCTCCAGGGAGGGGGCAGCCACAGCCTCTGGGCAACAACTCTCATTGTCACAGCCGAGGTAGGACGTGGGCACGATTATCCCAGAATGGTGAGAAATAGCGGATGGGCCTCTGGTGATTGCTCGAGATGAACTAAAGTTAGTTTCAGTGTTTTGCTTCTTTAGGAACGCAGCAAACTCCTTCACCTTTCCTGCCGTCTGTTTTATTTCAGGAGGCCGTGGTCGGTGCATTAAGCAAGGGGACAACTGGTACAGCCCCACGGAGTTTGAAGCTATGGCGGGACGGGCCAGCAGCAAGGACTGGAAGAGGAGCATCCGCTACGCCGGGCGGCCGCTCCAGTGCCTTATTCACGTAAGGTTAAGTTTGCTTCCTCCGTTCTGCTGGCAGGGGTTGGTGGAAGCAGGGGCTGCCCAGCACCGCGCTCTGAGCCGAGCGCTCCCTCTGAGCAGGATGCGGTCGTGCTCTTGGCGGTTTTGGCGACTCTAATGCCAAACTTGTAATTTTCTCATTGCAGGATGGGATTTTAAATCCCCACGCGGCTTCTTGTACTTGTGCCGCCTGCTGTGATGACATGACCCTGGTGAGTGGTAGGTTTTGTATCTATTAGCTCGAAACCAAATAGATCGGTCGTGCTGATTGGCAAGTAGAATTTCTAGGGCATCCTAGAAGTGCTCACGAGTGCTCTTTGCAGCACACTTCATCCATTTTTCCTGAAGAAAGGAGATAAGGAACTGCTGGCACTATCACGCAGCAGCCTCAGTAAAACTGGGTGGTAGTTCGCGCTTTTTTCTTCTTTTTTTTTCCTTCTCTAAAAAACGTGTTTATGTAAAATGCCTTTTGGAGCTCTTTGTGATTTTTTGACTCAAATATCACAGTTTTTTGATCTGGAAAAAAGTGTTTTTGTAAGGAAGTAATGCAATACTCTGGGTTGGATCCAGGTCTTCTCATCAAACCGCTTGGGTTTTTTTGCTTGCTTGGCTGGTTGGTTTGGGGTTTAGTTTTTTTGTTGTTTGTTTATTTCAAAAATGAGGTTAAAATCCTGAAAACAGAAGTCTTGAGCTTGACTGAAAGTAGTATTTTGCATTTCTTTTCTGCTACGAACAGGAAGATTTGCTTGTTTCCTAGACCTGAAACTAGCTGCTGCCTGTCTCCTCCTCTCTCTTGTTCTCTTTTCTGGCCACCTTGACCAGCAGTCAATTATTTGCCCAGTTCTGCTCCTAAAATAATAGTGGGAAGAAGCTGAACTGGTGCCTCTTCAGCTGGAGGAAGCTGAGCATAACCCTTTTTTTTTTTTTTGCACAAAGTTCTTTTGGTTTGGAGAAGCGGAAGGGTTTTGGTCAGTTGTTGCAAACCACACGTCTGCTGTTGGGATATGTGTGGCTTGAACTTAGCTGTGTCTGGAAGGGTAAGAGGTAAACCCAAAGTCCCCAAAGAGATGCCTCAGCTAATGCCTTTTTTCTTTTTAATTTTCTTTTTTTTCCTGTGTTTTGCCTAGAGCGGCCCTATACGACTCTTCGTGCCCTATAAAAGGCGGAAAAAGGAAAATGAAATATCTGCAGCTCCGGCCAAGAAGGACTGCCCCAAAAACATCACTCTGCTGCCTGCCACAGCCGCTACTACATGTAGGTTCTTTTCTCCTGGTGAGAATTGCTTCCCTTTTTTGATGAGGAATTGCCACACTGGGTATTTTTATGTGGATCAGTGGCCCCTTGGAACTGGCCGACTGAGAAAAAATGTCTCTTGTTGTGCCACTTACTTTTCCTTGGATAGTTTTATTGCCTCAGTGTCTTCAGCTATTTCCACTTCCTATTTTGTAGAAACTAGCACGGTGTTACCATGTCAGGACTGCGAGCTGAGTAGGAAAAAGTACAACTCTATCATAGACTTCCAGGAGGCTCAAGTTTAAGCATCTTAACATCGTTTTGCAGTGAGGTTTCAGATTTGGTTCTGAGGGGGGTCTGGATTGTGTTTAGCCCGCTACCCACTCTCTCATCCTGGTGGTGCAAGGGCAGTTGTGGCGTCCTGGCGTTGAGCTGGAGCAGGTTTCAGGCAGGTTTTTCACAAGTGACAACTGGAGAAATTTCCTCTCATTGAAATTAAACTGAGGGGAAGGCTGGAAATCCTCATTCCGTCCACTGAGCTGGCTTTTTGTCCTTCAGAAGGAGTGGGGGCTACAGACTGAGATTTGTGTTATGGCTTGAAATGTGTAGAAAAGTCGACTCTAAGCAGCTGGAAACCCGCAGCCTGAAAGTTGTTAATGAAAAAGGCAGAAGGTGATGCTTTCATCTGCAAATTCCTCTCTAAAATTCGGGACACGCTTGTTAACTTTGTGGTTTTGATCGTCAAACCGTCTGCATGAGCGCAGAAATTAATTTGCAAGCTCCTCTGGCTCACGCGTTCCCGGTCACATTCAGGCGTCCTCCTGCTCTCATTACACCAGCATCATCTGGACGGTAACGTTACGGGGTGAAATGAGGAGGGAGCAACAGAAATCCAAAACCACCCAGCCAAAAGTAAGATTAGATGACCAGCAGCAGCAAGAAGAGAAACACGCAAGGATTCTGTAGAGTTTGGAGTGATTTTTTGTTCCCCAAAGAGGTTGAATTTGCATTGGTTTGTTAATGAGAGGTGCTGGTGTTAGGAGAGAGGAGGATTGTTCCTTTTGGTAGTAGCCACATATTTCACCAGGAGAGAATTTGTGGCCTCAGTGTCTTAACATTGAGTTACTGCTTGCGAGAAGATCTTTCTGGCTGGGCTGTGTGTCAGCAGAGTCAGCCCATTGCCGAGTAACGGTGCCATACAAATTCATCCTGTCTGAAAAGGGGTTTTAAACACTTTAGAGCCACTCAGGTATGTTCATCCAAAAGGATACTGTGACTTGTTCCTTGCACTGGCCAGGCGTGTTGTGTCACAGCTCAGACTGTCCCAGCCAACCAAACTGTCACAGGATTAGTTGCAATCTGTGGGTTTTTACGTCCCTTTGAGCAGGAAGACCCCCTCCTGCTGAAGCTGTAAGAAATCAGGTTCGGCCAGGGGCTGGTGGGTTTTCTGGCCCTGCTGGATCTTTCTGGTTGGTGTTAACTTTTTCCTCGTGTGATGGTTGAAAAGGTGGGGATTGGTAAGTGAACCTTCTGTCCTCGTACACCCAGAGAGTGAAGAGAGGCCTGCGGGAGGCCCAGCAGAGCCTTTGGAGCCCAAATGGGGCTTTTATTCCCCTTTCCAGCAGTCCGAGGTGAGATCCAAACTTGGGCCGTTTACTGAGCTGTGAGTGCCCTGACCTCGGGTGGTTCAGAACAGGGATATCGGCAGCCAAACAGCTGAGGCCTCCGCGCTGAGTCTCGATTATGAAAGTCCTTCTAATATTTCCAGTCACCGTGACTCCTTCCGGACAGATCACTACCTCTGGCGCTCTCACCTTTGACCGTGCGTCGACAGTGGAAGCCACGGCAATAATCTCGGAAAGCCCGTCCCAGGGGGATGTTTTCACTGGAGCCGCTGGTAAGAGCTCGGGGATCTGCCTGTGACACGTGTGTGGGGAGGAGGAAAAAGGGTTTGGACATCCTTTTCTCTAGGAAGAAGCATTTGGAATGCTGCACAAAGGATTTATTTCCCCCCAGTTTACAGAGGAACGGTACGTAACCTGCTGTCCTTCCTCGGAAATGGTGTCAGCAGCTCGATACCTTACCAGTTGCGCAAAAGTTTTGTCCAGCTGTTGCAGCTGCTACCGTCCACCTCTGCTGGTTCGTAGAGGTTTCTGGTCATCTTTTTCCACTCCTCCTTTGTCCTGAAATACCACCAGGAAAAAGAAAAGTAGCAGAGTGTTGGAACTGAGTGAAAGGTGCTGACGAATGCTGGAATAAATCAAGATATAAATGCGTGACATGTATTTCAGGGTTGTAAGCTCTGCTGAGGGAACTGCCCTGCTCTGAGAACCGTAGTTTGGTGCCCTGTGGTTCTTGTGAACGGAGAGGTGTGCGGGAGGGAAGC
>NW_009710158.1:18727-22676 GCF_000703405.1 Apaloderma vittatum | reverse complement strand
TCTTTGCCTTTAAAAGTGAAAGCAGAGAGAGACAAAATCACCACGAGGTCTCCTGACCGGCTGGTTGTGTAAGATTGTGCTGCTGCTTCTCGTTTGCAACCCGCGGGATTATCACAGTGTATAGAAATTTGGATAAAATGTAGAAAAAAGCGCGGGTGAAAGCAGCGTTAAGAAGTGCCTGAGAGCCGCGTCGTTCATTAACGCCGTTGTTCTGCAGTTCAGGACACCAACGTGCAGCAGCCGTGCCGGGTCGCTCACCCCGAGCCTCACTACCCGAGTTACCAGGACAACTGCCAGATCTCACCTTTCCCTGAAGCCGCGCTGCCGACAGCTCACCCCAAAATCGGTACGTTTTACCCCAGAATGCGCTTAGTTTGCCGGGCTCTGCTTTACTCTCCAGTTTTCTTTTGCTGGCTGATAAACTCAGCGAACTGTGATGCCATTTGAGTGTTGCCCGTGCGGGGAGAAACTGGAAGTGTCGAAGGAACTGGAATTGCAAACCTGGGGTGTTGTTCTGGCTTTAGGTGTTGTTAATGAGCCTGGACTTCTTTGGAGCAGCGCGGTGCATTCATGCTCTGTCCAGAATGAAATCTTGTTGGTTTGAAGTCTTAGTCAGATCTTGATGTTGCTAATTAAACATCAATCTTTATTTTTTTCACCAGTCAATACTCCCTCTTAACTGATAAACCTATGCCAAAGTGAGGAATCGGAAATAATTCCTCTTAGATAAGTTATCAAACGCCGTGCTGGGTTAAATATTGTGCTGGAAATGTAGCAGCGGGAGAGGCTCTTCTGCAAACAGCTCCTGATAAAAAAAACAGGTTTATCTCTCACTCATATCTGAGTGCAAATAGTTCTACACCAGTCGTGTGCAAACAGATTGAAATTACTATTTTAATTAAGGGCTGTTGAGCATAAAATGTCCATTTACCTGGATGGTGACCAGAAAAGGTCGCACGTGGAACACGGGGGTTCCCGCAGCACCGCAGGGTCTCGGACCTGTCCTCTCCGAATCCGGGCTCCGTTTTTGCAGCTTTTGCTGCTTGTGTGAAAACCTCCCAGATGCGGTTTGAAGAGGATTAAAGTGTTAAAACATTTAAATTAGCTGCTGCCTTGGAAGGTTTTGGGTGCTGAGGGCAGCCTTGCAAGGAGTCTTGCTTGTCTGCAGATGCTTTCCTAAGGAGGGGAGAGGGCTGGGAGCGAAGCTGCTGGAGCAGTGGATTGGCTGTTGCTGGTCAGGACAGTATTTAAAGGCGAATTTTAAGCACCGTTTGACATGTAATCAGGAAGAATTTTTCCTGAATGAGGGAGTTCTCCCTTTCTATGTCTCTAACTGGGCTGTGTCCCCTTCCCTCAGTGAGGTTTGGGGCTTCTTTGTGCCGTTCTTTTTGGAACAACTTCAGACAGCGACATGACTGGGAAGCCAAAATCTGCAATGACACCTGACCCGGGTTGCGAAGGGAGACAGACAGGAGAGTGGAATTGTAGAATCACAGACTGGTTAAGGCTGGAGGGGACCCTGAAGATCATCTCGTTCCAACCCACCAGCAGGGACACCTCTCTGCCACCAGCCCAGGTTGCTCCAAGCCCCGTCCAACCTGAGAATAAAGTTGCCTTTCCGGCATTTCAGCCTCTACATTTTCTTCAAGAACTTCCTGTTGAGTTAGTCTGGCTCCAAAAATGGTGCATTTACCCCCCAGCTGTGGGCAGGGACACCTCCCTGCCACCAGCCCAGGTTGCTCCAAGCCCCGTCCAACCTGCGAATAAAGTGCCTTTCCGGCATTTCAGCCTCTACATTTTGTTCAAGAACTTCCTGTTGAGTTAGTTTTTAAACTAGTATCAAGGGAGAGTCTGGCTCCAAAAACGGTGCATTTTAATGGGACCAGTGGCCAGAAGCCAGCAGTGACAGCTCTCTGTGGGGCGCTCCCCAGTCGTGCTGCAGACTCTCGAGGACGTTGCTTGGGCATTTTCTTTGAATTTGGAGGTCAGTTCTCGATAGCTGGGACTGTTTTGGACTTAATTTTATGGCAAATGGCGAGTATTTGTCGCTAGAGTTAGAGTTACACTTGGCAAAGCAAGGCCAGCAAAAACAGATCACGTTTGTTCCTGGAAATGTTGCGTGAGGGCGATGTTGGGTTCCTGGATGTAGGTTTAGTTTCCTCGTACTGTGGTCTCCCGGTGTACGTGCAGCCCTAGTGCTGTGAAAAGCAGATGTTTCAGTGACACAATAAGCGTTATTTTGTCTGAAACGTTTGCAAAGGTAAGGCTGTGACAGACATTGTTAGTTTTGTAGGACTTGAATTTTCTAACGCCGGCTTTATTCCGATCTTGGGCCGGGGTTATGGTTGAGATCAGAAATCAGGAAGTATGGGTGAGGGTGGTGGTGCCTCTTTTTTGTAGTTTTACAGCCTGAGAATTGACATCTAGGGGGTGACAGCAGGATGTTTCAGAAAAGCATTGAGTCACTGAATGACTTATTATAACCTTACTTAGCGATAGTCCTGGGAATGCTGCTTTCACTGCTTAATTGTGCCTCTGGAGGTGTTAGTTCCTCCCCAGAGTAAAGAGTAGGGTCAGGAGGACAAGAGTAGGGTCAGGAGTACGTGTTCTTCTGTCCTCTGGGTCTGAGAGAGCCCTGAGGGCTTGTTCAGCACAGACCCATCCTCTTTACGTGGGGTCACAGAGGGTAGGTCTGTTTAGCAAAAACTCAGCAGGACTGGAAATCCGTGCTGACCGTATTTTTTTAAAAAAGCAAGCAAACAACACAGTCACCAAAAAACTCCACCAAACCCCCACCGCTTTATGGAAATGAAACGCCCTAATTCTGTGTGTTTTCATCTTCTTTCTTTCTGTTCAGTGCTGACCTCCCTCCCTGCCCTGGCGGTGCCCCCCGCGACCCCCACCAAAGCCATTTCGCCGTCGGTGGTGAACGGGCTGGAAGTGACGGAGCAGCGCAGCTGGCTTTACTTGGAAGAGATGGTCAATTCCTTGCTCAGCACGGCCCAGCAGCTGAAGACTCTCATCGAACAGGCCAAGCAGGCCAGCTCCTCCTTCCGCGAGGCTGCTGTCACACAAGCCAAAATTCAGGCTGACGTGGAGAGGAAAGAGGTAATTACACCACGGAGGAGGCGAGGTGATCAGCTGAGGGCATCTTCTTGGCTGAGTGATGGATGGAGTTGTGCCTCGACGGTTTTCGCTGGCTGTGACAGCCCTTAGAAATTGTTTCTCGATGTCTCAGGAGCAGAATGACCAGGAGAACCCTTTCTGAGTTGTCCTTATCGTGGGGAAAGGAATAGAGAGCTGTGGGATCCCGAGAGCTGGGGCTGGCAGGCTGGCAACACAAACCGTGGGGTGTTGGGAGTGCTGAGCAGCCCCATCGGCCGTCTGTCATCAGATTTGATTTCTGAGACGAGGGCACTGAGTCCCGGTGCAGGGAAGACGGGGAGTGTTCAGCCATGGCGGGGCTGCTTGCTTTATGTCAAGTGAGCGGGACTGCCAGAGAGGCAGAGGAATAAAAACTGCAGCAAGCTGTGGAGTTTTTTAGGGGAAGAGAAGCGGTAAAACGTCCAAGTGTCTTGCTGAGCCCTGTGCAAGCAAAGCTGATCACGCATGAGTCCTGCAGCGAGGCTGCAACGCCGGCTGGCGCTACGGGAACCGGCTTGCACCCAGCGGCCCTTCTCTCCTCTGCGAGGGATTATCTGCTGCCTTCTCCCTGCTTTTCTTCTCTTTAATTGACGCATGGTAGGGACCCTGGGCTGTTCTTAACACCAGCTCATGCATGCACCCCGAATCCGGCTCCGTGCACCCCGGATCTGGCTCCGTGCACCCCGAATCCGGCTCCGTGCCCCCCGAATCCGGCTCCACACACTGCCGAACGCGTTCTCCTTCTCCCCTAGATCCACGGCTGCCGGGGCGGCCCCCCGGGAGGGAGGGGGGGGGGCATGGGCTG
>NW_009710158.1:10676-18690 GCF_000703405.1 Apaloderma vittatum | reverse complement strand
CTCCCCGACGTTGCCGTCGGCGTTATTGCTAACGTCAGCTTTCCACTGAATCCATAGGCACGGGTGTGCAGCAAGAGACCTTGAAGAAGTGTCTGTGGGAAGACTTTACTGAGAGCTGAGAACCCCTAGGACAGTCCTTGCGGCGTCTTTGATATTCTTTGCCACGTGGTCTCTGCTGACCTCCTCTGTACACTGCATCCTTGATGTGCAGGTGTGTGATAACGCTGAGAGTGTTAATTCTGCCCTGCCTCCCGCCAGGCCGGCACGGGTGTTGGTGCTACTGCCCAGCTTTGGGCTGGCTGCTGCCAAAAAGGACGTGGGGGACCGAAAAGCCGGAAGAGAGGAACTTCTGAACATGTTTAACTTCGCTCTCTGCTCTTTTTCCAGTTTATGTGCTGCCTTCCCTTCATTTGATCTTTACGGTGCTTTCTGGAATTGTTGTTCCGAGTCCGTTCCCTTCACCCTCTGATCCCAATCCAGCTCGTTTCCATATACTTCCAGTTTCTTCTTACCCCGGGAATGGGAGTTAAAATCCCTCTTGTGTAGGGATGAAAGTGCCAACTTTACGAGGGAAGCCTCAGTTGCACAGCTTGTCTGTCTCACCATCCTTACCGTGTCATGGGCACCTCTGCAGTTTTCTATTTTGATAAAAGCACTCGCTCGTGGTGCTATTTTTGTAAAATCCAAATAATTCTCAAGCTTGCTGCTGTGTGCCCACTTTTGGAACCATCTGGGTGGTACTTTCTGAATTCCTTCTGGTGAATTGATTTTTTTTTTTTTTTGAAAAATGGGAAAAAAAATCATTCTGGGGGGATTTCTGGGTGCAGGGCTGACATTGCAAGTAATTACAATAAATGGCCAATAATGGGCTGTCTGCTTTGGCGTTGGCCGAACGTGCTTTTCTGATTTTGTAACGTTTCCCTTGATTTGTAACACAAGTGTCTTACCCGCCCTGAGTGTGTGGGTGCTTTTTTTGATGATTAAGGGATACGAGATGGGGAAAGAGGGGTTTTCCTACCTTGGCCATTGGTGATTTGTGCTGGACCAATTTAATACAAAGCAAATGGGTGCTTTATCGCAGATTTTCCGGGCGGTGGGTATGTTCCTGGGTATTTTGAAGCGGAAGATTGTGCGTCGTACGAGAGCTGTGGAGCAAAGGCTGTTCAGCAGATTAAATTAGAACAGAGCTGTAGACTCAGCTCTTCCTGGAAGAGTGACTTAATACACGGCGGGATTAAAGAAATCTCTCGGGAGCGGGCTGCTTCCCAACGGGACGCACAAACCCCGTCGCTGTGACTGTCAGTGATGTGTGTCTTTAGTTTTCGCAGCCCTGCACCGTGGTGGGGTGACCCAGCTCTTGAGGCTGTTTAGTTTGGGCACTTTTGATCTTGCTGCTGTCCCTTGGTCACCCTCTGCCTCCCGAGAGACGAGTGAGGTGCTGGGACGGTGCTGCCCTCCGGGAGAGTCTGGACTGGCCCCAAGGTTCGGCAGAGAGGTGGCAAGAACAGCAAACCTGTAGGAAGGCGTGCTCGTGTGCTGCTTTGGTTTCAGTCTTCCTAGAGAGCAATAAATGAAGCGTTAAGAATTTTTAATTGCAGCTCGTATGCCTTGTGCATTGCAGATCACTCACTGTGCTGTGTTTCGCTCGTTATACTGACTATTTAATGAGCTTGGGGGTTCCCTAAATAGCATGAATGAGCCAGTGTGTTCCTGCAGAGCAGCAGTTTGGTTGACCTACCCTTAAATACCTGAAATTGCGCTCCGTGCTGAGCGGCGGGGAGTGCTTGTGGGACTTGGAGAGCTCTGAGCTGGGAGAGGCAGTTTCCTTTCTCAGCTGTGAAGTCAAAGAGCGGGCAGCGCTGTTCCCTTCTGGTCACGCTTGCTAATGGCGTTACCCAGGAGTATTCGAAGGAGCCTTAGGAATATGCCACCCCCCTCTTAATGCGGGTCTGACGGTGGAGATGCCAACATGGCAGAGGAAGGGGATCTGCTAAATGCAGCAAGTGAAAACCATAACAAAAATGGGAAGTGGAGCAAAACTGGGAAGCATCTGCAGCCCTGTTCCTTCCCTAAGGTGGCACGTCTGAGCTGGAGCTTGCGGGAGGAGCTCCTCCCTAACTGCCGTTCCAAGCACCTGGCTCAAGGCTTCCCCGGCAGAGTTTTTCTCCCGCGTGATTTTGCAGTTGGGAAGTCCCCTCCCGCACGCTGCTGCTGCTGCTGCCTGTGTCCTTCAATTTCTGTGCGTTTGCTGAAGGACTGTGGGTCGCTGGGCAAATTTCAAGGCTGAGAATCTCTTCCAAATTCTGTTCCCATCTTTGCCGCAGGTTATTTTACTGCTCTTCTGTAGGTCCTTGGCCTCTCTAAGCCTCAGAGCCTGCTCTTTAAAATAATGCTTCCTTCAGAGGGGCTGTGTGAAAAAAGCTATCTGTAACCTCCAAATTTTCATTCCAGCCTTTATGAAAATAGCTCTTTTGCCGGAAGGTAATAAAGATGATCAGGAGATGCGTTAAATGGTTTTTCTCTATAAATTTTGGGAGAATCGCTGTCGAAATCTGACAAGTGTTTTAACTGAAGTAGCCCTCTTGCAGTGATGCCTCCTGAGCCCAGCCCGCTGGAAAACAAGGTGGAAGATTAAATCGGCTAACAGCTGGGCCGTTGGAATTCTTTTTTAGAAAGATTAAAACAATTCAGAGGTAGAGAGTATGAAATTACCCTAAAAAGGGTCAGGCATTGATGGGATGTAGCTCTAGTAAGCAAATAGTAGGTGTTGAACTCCCAAGCAGCAGTGAAAACGGTTGAGAATTGGAGGTTATTGATTTTCTGGAGCTGTTTTAGTGAGAGATGGGGATGTGTCTGGCTTGATTCTCTCTCTTATCACACTTTTTCTTCTTCGTAGTTTCTGCGTGGCTTAAATCCCTCGCGCCGCGAGCTGTGCAGAACCAGCGGGCTCCCGGTGGGGGTAGATGGAAAGGAGGCAGAAGGGAGTTGAGTGTGTGATTTCCAGCAGAGGTGGAGAAGCTGCAATCGAGGTCATTCCCTTCCTGAAACGCAGCAGGACTGATTCTTAGGGCAGAGGCCACATCTCAAGCTTAACCGCGCATTCCCTGTCTTCCCAAGAGTGCTTTTCATTGGGACGCTTGGTTTCCAGTTTGGTAATTTTAAAAATTCTGCACGTACTGCGGGAGTGGCAGCAGCGGGACGCTGCATGGCTGTGCCCCGTCCGGCTCCTTAACCAGCTCTTGCCTATGTGTCAAGTAATGGCAGAACCCAATCACACCTCTTAAGAGTCTGCAGCAAGAGGTTTCCCTCTGTCTCCTTCGAGTTATTTTTTAATTTCAGTTTGTGTCCTGGCAACGCAAAGGTTTTGAAGGTTGTGGTTTCACAGGAGTATAAATGCTGGGATGTCAGGTCATAGAGACACTTGTAAATTAAGCCTTTAATCTCCTTATGGGCTGGGTCATACTCACTCCTGGATAAACCTGCTTTGCCTGCAGGTGGAGGGTCGGCTTTTTTCATACTTTTTAACTGTTCCCAATAAAAAATCCCCCGAAAAATCAGGGTTAGCACATAAACAAAGCAGGATTGGTTTGAAATTCCTTTGGTTTAGAATCCCCAGGGGACTGCCTGACTTAAAAGCTGTTGGAAAGCCCTTTGATGCTTTTATTAAAAGGAGGAAAAATGGTTGTGGTTGATGCTATTTCTAAAGGGTGTGTTAATTTTGCCTGTTTTTTTTCCCCTAGTCCGTTCTGTTGGGCTACGCTGCCCCTTCAGACCCTTTTTGCCCCTTAGTTTATTAGGATTGCTGGATTTGCCCCAAAATTTGGCCTGAGAAGATGATGCTTGACCCTATTACTCATTTTCCTCATATTTCCTGTGACCACTCCTTGGGCTCTCGTGTTTGGGGGCGCACTTCTCTTGTGCCAGTGGAACCACCTGTTTGAGGAAGGCGTGGGGAGAGCGGCGTTGGAAGAACTGCTCCGCGTAACTGGCAGTTTGTCACCTCAGGCCATTTCCTCATGGATTTCTTTATCTGTTTCCACCTGTGAGCACGGTGTCCCTCTCTTGTAAGGGCAGAGTGAGGTTCCTCTTCAGCTGCAGCTTCGGGCTCGCCAGAAGCCAGCTCAGTGTCTGGCCCCTCCGTGCAGAACCCCCCTCCCCAACCCCTCACGCTGTACAAAACAACAAGTCTGGTGTCTTTTTCCTTGCAGCAATATCAGAACCAGTTATTTCAACAAACGGAAGACGTGGATGGGAAGACAGAAATCATCATCAAGGTAAGCTGGGGATGTCTCGTATTTTATCAAGAGCCTTTTGTTCTTTGTCTTTTCCCAAAGAGCGGCTTGAAGCCCTGTTTTAGTGGCCCGAATCGCCGGCCGTGCCTCGGGAACACAAATCAGTTCAGTCACACCGGCTGTCACTCGCAGGCACGTCGTTACGGCGTGAGCAGGCGGCGAGATGGACTTGGTGTTCATCTCGGGGTTGGTTGTGCTCAGAAGGGAGGAGGAGCTGGTTCAACTCAAGACGCCTTCGATGCTTTCGCAGACGAGAAACACTTCCCGCCACGGCCTCACGCTGCTGCTCCAACCTGCTACTGATTTGTCAGGAATTTAACGAGCTGAAGTGAGGTGCTCTGTGAAGTGCTTTGTTTTTGTGGCAGTTCAAGGATATTCCCACCTAAACGGGTTATGTTAATTGGTGTCGCTGGTATAAGATTAAAGTGATAGACATAAAAACATCCTTTAAAAAGCAGCTGTGATTCGTCACCCACGTATCCTATCTCGCCTTACGTCTAAGTTTAAGTCCTTCCTCCCGTTATACCCTTCTCAGTTTTACTCCTTTTGGAGTAAACTTTTGGGACGCTGCGGGTGTGATCGTGCTGCCGACTGGCACAGGCGCAATCCTGCTCAGCCCGTAGGAGCAGATCCCTTCTTCCTCGCAAAAAAACAGGCAAAGGTTAAACCGAAGGGTTTTACCTTCGAGTATATGAAGATTTTTCAGGCTCCTGTTGTCCTTCCTCAGACCCTCTCTCACGTGTACGTGGGGTTTTAAACCGAACAAAACCACAACCAAATCTGCCCAGTGTCCAGAAGCTGCTGGGTTTGTGTTGAGGACATGTTGGGAACCGGGGCCTGCGGCGCTGCTCACGTCATGTCACGGCGCCTGCGTTGCGTTTGCTGAGCTCCCTGTTGTTGTTCTCTCTGACGCGGTCACTTCACCGTCCTGTTTTTGCAGCAGTCTTGTGTTAACTGCGGCCGCGAGGCGACGAACGAGTGCACGGGCTGCCACAAAGTCAACTACTGCTCCACTTTCTGCCAGCGGAAGGTACAAGCTTGTCTGTGAGTTGAAAACTCTGAGAATCAGAGTGACGTTGCGGGCACCAGGGTGCTGGGAGCACTTCTACAACCCTTCCCCTGCTGCTTCCTGGGGAGCTGAGCGCTCCTTGGCACCTTGGCCGGGTCGCTGGGGACGCAGTTCTCATAGTCTTTCTGTTATTTGCGATGCGGCAGGCGATCCCGTGGGGCAAAGTGTAAGATTTTGAACATGGGGGGTGGAAACAGACGGAGGAAGCTGCTGCGCTTCGTGTCTCGCACAGGTTGCTTGCGCAGCCCCTTGGCGCTCCACCTTAGGAGGAAGGATAATTCAGTTGAGCTGAGGTTACAGTTCTGTGGGCTGTCCAAGTTCAGTCTGAATCAAACCAAGGCTGGATGTGTCACATAGCTACGATTTTTGAACGTTCCCTTTTGCCGCTTGGTGGGCAAATTCCCTGTCTGCGTAATGGAAAGGTAAAAACCCAAAGGGGGAACAAACGCTGCTGGCAGGAAACACAGGCGGTCGACCCGCTGCCTCCCCAGGCATCTCAGGGACAGTGAGAGCCATCCTGTTGTCCCCTCAGCACAAAGCGCACGGGAAATGGCACCGAGGGGTCACCTTTTGTCCCCTCCTGGACAGCTTTGTCACATCTGAGTGGAGACCTGCCCGTGCCTGTGCTCTGCACTGCACTAGGGCGGGAGGGTTGGAAGTGCTTGGCCATAACCGATTCCTTGAGGTTCCCCCTCTCCCTGCGAGCTGTGACGTGCAGCCTCTGGGCTGAGCAAGTGAGAGGAGCAGTTAAAAATCAGAGGAGAAGTTAAAATCCAAGCAGAAGTAAATCGGGAGGAGTTGTGTTCCTCTCCTGTACCACTGCTGAGCTAAGACCCCTCGGGAGCGCCTGCTTTGGTGAGCTGCCTCTCAGCAGGGGGGTTAAGTCAAAGTTCTGACCTTGAACCTTCCCGTGACCTGACGCTGATGGGTTTTTGGGTGGAGAAGCCGGGGGCCCTTTTCTCTTCATGGCCTTTCCCTCTGCCCTCCCCTCGCAGGACTGGAAGGACCACCAGCACATCTGCGGCCAGTCGGCCACCGTGACGGTGCAGGCTGACGAGGTGCACGTCGCCGACAGCGTGATGGAGAAGGTCACCGTGTGAGCACACCTACCTCTGCCACCGCTCACGGGCAACTCGGCGCAGAAGCCGGGGGCCCTTTTCTCTTCATGGCCTTTCCCTCTGCCCTCCCCTCGCAGGACTGGAAGGACCACCAGCACATCTGCGGCCAGTCGGCCACCGTGACGGTGCAGGCTGACGAGGTGCACGTCGCCGACAGCGTGATGGAGAAGGTCACCGTGTGAGCACACCTACCTCTGCCACCGCTCACGGGCAACTCGGCGCAGCCGGCTGGATCGGCAGTGCCACAGTCTGTCCGTTAGGAACCGCGCTCTTCTCCCGAGCAAACACATTTTTGACAAGTTTTTGATACTGTGACAGCGTTCGCCTGCTCTTCCAAAACTTGGAATAATACAGAGACTGTGAAAACTTTGTCTGGAAAAAAACCCACCGAGCAACTGGGAGCCGCCTTCGGCTTGAGGAAGCTTTGGCTTTGCCAGACTGGAACCTCCACCGTGTGGATTTACAGCAACCTTGTCATCTCTCTTGAGATGGAGCTAAAGCAGGTGCTGCAATGAGATTTGCCAGTCTTCCCTTCTCCCTGGGCCTCCCTACCGCCTGTCTGCAAAAAGAAACGAACCTTCCTTCGGTTTATTTAATTGCCTTGAAAAAAAAGTCAGTGCAAGTTCTTAGTTTGCCACTGGAAGAATTTTTTGTTTTCCCCTGTGTTCCCTCTGTGCTGGGCAAACGTGGAACACATCGGAGCTTCCACACTGGAACATAAGTCAAACCTAACGTGTTGGTAAATAAAACGCGGTGAAAGCATGACGGCGGTGCTGTTCCATTCCTGCCTCACCCTCCTGGTAAATGGAGCTGGTGCAGCTACAACGCGGTTACACGCACGTGTCCTTACTCCTGGTCTCTCTGGGATGGGTTTGCTTGTGTTTGCTCGTCTCACCCGGAGTCGTGTGGCAGCGGCGACTCGGAGCATCCGCGTGGCCGAAATCGCATCTGCTCAAACCCAAAGCGAGGGCCTGTGAATTAATTCTGTTGTTGCCTTTTCGTCGCTAATTAAAGAGGTGGCGAGCCTCAGGGAGTGACTCGCTTCATTTGCTGCAACAAGATTTAATTATTTATGTGCTCCCTTAATAATTTAGGCCAGTCAGATGCATATTTTCGGGTTTGAAGGTTAATGGCCCAGGCTGGAAGAGTCTCAACCCCTCTGGTTGGTTTTTCTTTTACCTCTTGGCTGTAAGAGCTGCGCAGGGTCACTTGTCCTGTCTGGTTGTCGGTCCTGATTTCGTGTCGGTGGGGGAGGAGGGTTCTTGTTTAGCTTATGCCCCACGAGGCGTCACCCCTGAATCACCGTGACCCAATGCAGCATCGTAAATGCTGTCAAAAGGAGAAAATTCCATTTGGAAAGTAAGAATAGAGAAAAACATGACAGGAAATACTTCAGTCTTACTCTGGGGGCGTCTGACAAGTCCGTTCCTTCCACCGTGAATCTCCGAGGTCCTGTTGCGCTCCTTGGGTCACGGCGGCTGGATTCTCACCTCACACGGCGTTTGCTCCGGCCACGACCTCCCCAGAAGCACCCG
>NW_009710158.1:0-10645 GCF_000703405.1 Apaloderma vittatum | reverse complement strand
TTTTGCCGGGGTTTTTGCAGCAGCTCCAGCCGCTGGAGCGGGATGGGAACACAAATTACTCCTGGGAAGGGGGAAACAGGCAATTCCTTTGATTCCCTTCGCAAAACTCTCGCTGCTCCTGCCTCTCAGAGCAACGCTGCGGTATTTGCAACAGTTTCTTCTCCCACTGTTGCCTTATTGCTTGTTTGCTAAAGCTGGAAGACGATTTGTTAATTGAACCTGCAGTAACAGCGCTCGTTTGCAGGGTTTTGCCCATTTGTCCCCAGGGCCTGGGGCAAATGGCAGAACTCAAACCTGAACGATAAAATCACTGTGGGAATTTAATACATTCATCTGTCGATGCTAACTTGATCGAGCAATCGGTATTCTTGGGCAAAGAGAAGCTTCAGGCCTCCCTGCAGTCATTTTTTCCTTTTGTTTCTGAGCAAACAAATTATCCCTCGGAAAGCAACCAAAAATTATTCCTCAGAATAGTTATATACCAAAAAGTATTCCTCAGAAGGTGGCTCTTTTGTGCAATAATCATTTTCTCCCCTCCTTAGCTGCGGAGAGGAGCGCTCCCGTGGTGTCGCTGCGCCCAGGTCTACCAAAAGGCATAAAGGATTTTTTTCCCGGTGGGTATCGTGCGGCTCGGTAAGGAGTTCTGGAAAATTAGCAATAACAGCTGTGTGCCTTTGGATGGCTAAATCTAAAATTACTGCTCGGCATGCGCTCTCACAAGGACCTTAGGACGGATCCTTGCTGGCCTGGCGGGTTCCGTGCCCCAGCGGCCTCGGCGTGACCCGTCACCCTTCCCAAGTGGGGAGTTAGCGTGGCGGGGAGGCCGCTCGGTGAGCGGGTTAACGCGTGAGGTGGCTGCGAGCAGGGAGGGCTGAGCGGTGCTTGTTTTTCTCGTGCACTGGGAAAGGTCTTTTCCAACCCAAATGATTTGGTGATCCAAAGCAAGAGCCGTTCCCAGACCTATCCCTGCTGTCTTGTGGCATCTCTTGCCACTTATGTCAAGCACCAAGTGTTAGAGAAGTGGCCACAAGCTGTATCCACGGCTACTCACCGCTAACTCCTCCATTACACAGCGCTGGGAACCTGCCTCCTCCAGCTGCCATCGCTCCTCCTTCCCTCCTCCCCCACAAAGACAGCAGCCCTTAGGCAGAAATAGATCTTTAATGAACTATACAAAAAAAAAAAAAAAAACAAAAAAGCCTGGTTGTTCCTTTTCTACCCCCATTTCCAGTGGGCTCAGCAGAAGAGGTGCAAAACTTTGCGGAAGAAGTTCCTGAACTCGGCGTTGAAGACGGTGTAAATGATGGGGTTGAGCGCGCTGTTGACGTAACCCAGCCAAGTGACGGTGCTGGTGACTTGCGTGGGGATGGCGCAGGACTTGCAGAGGGCCCTGGTGATGTGCACCACAAAAAAAGGTGTCCAGCAGAAGAGGAAAGCACCTGCCGGAGGGACGTGGAAGAGAGAAAGCGATGTGAATGTTAAAAAGGGGGTAATTAAACAAACAAAGCCCGGCTCAGAGTGCTGAGGGGGAAAGCAGCGTGGGCAAAAAATTTGTCTCCAAAAAATTGTGCCCAGACCGAGTATTTAGGATGTTGCTCTTGTCCTAAGCGTTGGTGAAAAGTCACGTGTTAGTTTTGGAGTCACCTTTGAGGTACAGTTTAAGTCACAGCCAGGCCCTTCCACAGGAGCAAGGGGAGGTGAGTGTTAAAGTGAGGGAGGGAGAGGGAGCACTGGGGAGGTGGATTGTACCTCGCCCTTGACTCCTATTTAGTCTGGGGAAGAGGAGGCTCGGAGGAGACCTCATCAAGCTCTACAACTGCCTGACAGGAGGGTGCAGTGAGGAGAGGGTTGGTCTCTTCTCCCAGGTTACTAATGACGAGAGGAAAGGGCCTCAAGTTGCCCAGGGGAGGTTTAGATTGGATATTGGGAAAAATTTCTTTAGTGAAGGAGTGGGGAACTGTTGGAAGAGGCTGCCCAGGGCAGTGGTGGAGTCACCATCCCTGGGGATGTTCAAAACACGTGGAGACGTGGCCCTTGGGGACACAGTTCAGTGGTCACGGTGGTGTTGGGTTGACGGTGGGACTTGATGACCTTCGAGGTCTTTTCCAACCTTCATGATTCTGTGATTGACTCTGTGAATCTATTCCATAATTGCTCCAGCAAGGAGAACGCGTGACAGCTCCCACCACCACCCGAGCACCCGTGCCGGGGCAGTTTGTCTCCTGGGAGGGGAGTGAGCAAAGCGTGTGTTGGCTTTGCCGGGTTCCAACACGACCTGCCAGGCTGAGCCCTGCTGTGGGACCCCGCGGGACGCTCCCACCCCTTCCCAACCATCGCCCCCCGCCACTCACCGACAACGACAGGCAGCACCCGCATGGCTTTCTGCTCCCGCCCGTTGATCTTGGCCCGCTTCCGACTGTGTCCCGCGTGCGGGTACTTGAGGTGCGGGTAGGAGACAGTCTGGATCCCGTTGCTCATCACATAGTCCCCAGGGTGGTCAGAGCGGGCGTAAGGGTTGCACTTCTCCGGCTCCAGGCCGGTCTGCTCCCTCCCGAGGAAGGTTGAGGGGTGGTACAGGTTCCTGTTGGCCCCGTAGATGCTGCCCCTCAGCTTGGCCTTCCTGGCTTCTTCCCAGCGCTTGAGTCCTTGGAACATGGCGCAGTAGAGCACCAGCATGACGGGGCAAGGGATGAAGAAGGAGCAGATGGAAGAGTACACGATGTAGTTGTCATCCTCCAGCTGACACAAGCTGGGGTCCCGGTTCGGAACGTTGTTGAGGCCAAATATGACCGGGGATGCTACGGCAAAGGCGAATATCCAGGTGGTGGATATAAGGATCAGCTGCCGCAGGTCGATTTGGCGCCGGTTGTAGTTCAGGGGGATGGAAACGGCGATAAACCTGCCGACACAGGGGGGTCAGCCCCAGCGGGGTGGCGCATGGGAGCGGCCTGATGCCGCGGCACGGCTCCCGCAGGAGGAGGGGGAGGAAGGCACTTACCGATCCACGCTGATAGCACAGAGGTTGAAGATGGAGGCCGTGCACAGCATCACGTCCATGGTCATCAGGGCATCGCACAGCGCCGTGCTGAGGGACCACACGCCTCCCTGGAACTGAAAAGATGCTTTGAGAACGACACGGAACGTTCCACAGCCGGGTGCCTCGGCCACTCGCGTTTTCCTCCAAAGGAGCAGAGCTGCCACAGCACCGCGCTCCGGTCGCTGAGGAAGCGGGGAGAGACTCCTCAATGACAAGATCAGAGAACTGCCCAGCTTGGAAAAGCTCATCAAGTCCAACCACTAACCCAACACTGACAAGTCCTCGACTAAACCACATCCCTGAGTGCTGGGTCTGCCCGACTCAAATCCCTGGACTTCCCCACTGCCCCTTCCAACGCCCGAGAGCCCTTTTGGCAAGCGAAAAATGACAGAACACAAAGCTCCTCCTCTGGTTTTTTTTCATGCCCAAACTGCTCCGGCATCCCGCTGCAGATGGTGATGTATCTATAATTTTGTACATGTCTATCTTATAAGGAAGGTGGTTGATCAATATTGGTTTGTGGAACAGGAGTGTTTGCTCAGCGGTGTGCTGTGAACCCGGCTGCTGGAAAAAGGAACAGAAGGAAGAGCTCAGAAATAAGTCAGGATTCCTTAAACTCTTCTTTATATAGCACAGACATGTATAAAATTATATACGTCACCGCCTTCCTGCGTTAGCTCCCTAATGAGCACTTTGGTAGCAGAAAAATACTGCCCAGCCTGAGGCAGGGGTTAAGAAACAAGAAAAAAAAAGCAATTCAGCATCTTGAGAGAGCTGGGAGGGGAGCTCAGCCCGTGTGCTTGTGCAAGGTGAGGAGCGACGGGGCAAAGCCAAGAAGAGAAATGATTAAACGGTCGCTGTATTTGGTTCTGACAGAAGCAGGGCAGGTTTAGCCCAACTTCGCTGGCCTCGTGCACGGTCCGCGTGGAGCTGGTGTGTAGATGCCACACGCCAGGCTCTGGTTTTATTCGTCCCAGCCACGTGGGTGACGCTCTCCACGTCACACCAGGCAGGTGTAGGAACTCCTGCCGCGGCCGGGAGCTGGGGACAGGTAGCTCTGCGGGGATTAATATCAGGCAGTAATGATGTCACCCACAGGATTATGATTAGTGGAGCTGTAAAGCCAAAGCAGACTCTGAAGAAACTGCTTGGCTATTTTTATACGGCCGTATCCTTGAGAGGCAGCCCGAACCTCTCACGGAGGGCTGGATTCGGACCCGGATGGTTCGTTCAGCCTTTTCTCTAGCCTGGATCGGCCACCCCCAAACTGGATTTGGGAGCTGAATTAGAAAAAATAGAAAATAAACCCTCAAACTTTTGCCAAGCTCACTGAGATCCTGACAAATTCAGTTCAGATTACGAGGGAGAAAATTTGATTCCGGCAGTTTTCAAAAGCTGTTTGTGGTTTTGGGGGGAACTGATTCTGTAAAGGACAAGAGGGCTCAGGCTGCAGCACCTCCCGAGGACACGGCCGTTGCTGTGAGATTCAAGTTGGGCACTCAGAAAATGCTACAAATCCTTCCCTTTCCCCACCAACCCCCAGGACCCAGACTTTGGGGAAGGGGCCGGGACAGGACACCCCGTTTCTCTTGGGGAGAGGTGCCGAGAACCCCTCTGGCGGGTGAGTGACTTTGGATTAGAGGCAGAGCTGGCTTTGCTGGGTCATGTGGTTAAGTGCCACCTAATTACAGGAGGTTGCAGGAGATTAGCCCATCAAGGTACACAGTGTAAAGCTTTAGGGATCAGAAGCAGCTCAAGCCACCTTTAAGAAGTGCTCCAGAGCACCTCCACTTTCATCGGCTTGTTCTTGCCTTCTCTGCTTTTCCTCCAGCGCGAGGCCCCTTGTGCTTCTCCAGTGATGCACCACCAGCAGCGCTGGCGCGGAGAAGCTGTGTCCCTTAACAAAATAAACCAAAGCTGCAAATATAAGCCCTCAAGGCAGCCTACCTGCTGCATCCCAAAGGCTGGGGGCACGCGTGTCGCAGGCTGAGCGCTAGGTGGGTGAGGGCAGGCGCGTGAACCGCCACGCTTGAGCCCTCCAGGCATTGCTGCGTGGCAGGAGGTGGGAAATATATGGGCCAGGAGGGTCTTGCTCTCCCCTTGGCTCAGCGCTTCATGGAGGTCAAAGGGGTTTGTAGGAAGGTGATAACAGACAGAATCCCGACCCCTTTCGAAGCAAAACTGGCGTCAGCTGACCGAGGTTGGCTCCGCTTCGATGAATTGCTGCACGTCAGCGCCAAGCCCACTCTTCTCATTTCACCCTGGACTTCAAGACCCCAAAGCAAGTGAGGATAGGAAAGCACACAGCCCCGTAAAGCACAGAAAAAGAGGAGAAGGCAGCACTCGTTATAGTTTACTTGTCCCAAGCTAAGTCTTTGCTGCCTCCTCATCACGAAAGCTTTACCAAAATGCCGTCAGAACGTGAGGGAGTCCCTCTTACCCGGTGCCATGTCTTGCTGCAAAGAGCACGTAGGGTCTGGATCAAGCACTACAGGAGGAGGAGGAACAACTCCAGCTGCACCCTACAAAGAGGTTACGGAAAAGATTTTCTTGGATGGTGGGACAGGGACTTGACTTCTCAAACCGCCTTGCAGGCTGCCTTCCCGGGCCGTTCATTTGGATGGAATTTGCACATCTGTAAGAAATCTGACTTCTTGCGAACAAGCGTGATGCCAGAGGGGCTCTGGGTGCCAGCGCTCCTGAGGGCACGAGCCAGGACAGGGCAGGAGGTTTTAGTCTTATTGGCCGGGACACCAGCTCTTGTCTCCGTCCTGCCACACGCACGGCAGCTCCGTCCCTGCCCCCTGCCGGTCCCACTGTTTGGGGGAGCTCCTGGAGCAATCACAGCAGATGGGGAGGGGGCAGCTGTGCCTATGGGGAGGGGAGGATGGGTCAGGTGACCCAAATGGGCCAATCACAGCGTCCCTTCCCATGGTGCTCAGTATAAAAGGGCCCCTAAGGTCCGGGGGTCTTTAGTGCTGCTGTGCTGGGAGGATCGACGTCGGCTGTTCCTCATCTCTGCTGGCTCTGCTGGTGGTCCCACCTCCTGCTTTTGTACTGCAGAGGAGCCCCGTTCATCAGGACAGGTTGTCTTGCCCTGCCTCCTTGGGTGGGAATGGCACAGCTCCTTTTTTTTGTTTTGGGAGTGGGTTTTTTTGTGTTGGTTTTTTTTTTACTGTCATTGAGACTCTGGGCTTGGGTGCTCCCATCTACTGCTGAGTCTAGTCTGAGACTTTTTTGCTCTCAGGACCTATTTGTCATTTGGGAAAACACAGATTCTATATTACCCTAATCTCCTGTATCTTTGGATATATTTGCATGCTTGTGTAATATCTGTATACAGTTAACGGGCTGCCCAGGGTAGTAGTGGAGTCACCATCCCTGGAGGTTTTCAAAAAACGTGCAGATATGGCACTTCAGGACACAGTTTAGTGGTCATGGTCATGTTGGATTAATGGTTGGACTTTGTCTCAAGAGATCTTTTCCAACCTTAATGATTCAATGATCTTCATTGTTATTTTAAGTGTTATTTTCTTATTCACTATGCTGGTTCAAGACTTTTTTTTTTCAACCTCAAAGTCTTTCTCCCTGCTTCCCCTGTTGTCCTCCCTGCACATCTGCTTTGATGTCCTTTCTTGACTGAAATCATTGAGGTTAAGGATTTCCAGAAATGACAGCAAGTCATTCAGGTCATTCACCTGAAGCATTACAAGGGCTCAAAATTCAAATTCACCCCCCACCATTATTGGTCCTGAAAGTAAAATCCGTAGCACTGTTTTGTAATTACTGGCCTGGATCATCTCTCCAGTACTCTGTGCATCAGACGGGCCCAGAAAAGCATCTATTTCCACTGAAGCTGTAAGATTCCAAGAAAGCCTAATCCCAAATACTGCAGAGAGGAGGAGACGAGTTCACAGCGAGCCACAAGAAAACTGGAGGATAGAGGTCTGGCCTCTCATCAGAAGAGCTGCATCACAGGCACGCGACCTGCTGCAAATCAGAGATCTTTCTGCACCGGCGGTGTGCTGACACCCTGAAACTTTTCTGCGGAAGAGCATCATCCCCACTGAGAGAAGAGCTTGTGTAACTGGCCTTGGCTGCTCTGTGGCCCCGGGGCTCTGCGAGGCGGGGTGCCTGCTGGGGAAGCCTCGTCTCCCCCGACCTGTAGAAGGATCCTGTACCTGGATCGGTGTCAACACGTGGGGCTGCTAAAACCGTTTCCTCTTTTTCGTGATCGATTATGCGGATCTGGTCGGTAAAGATGTTTACGTAACCGGGGCCAGCAGCTTCCTGGATCAGATCCCTCTTGCAGCTCCGTGGATTAAGGAGGGAGCAGATCAGAGGGACGGTTTGCAGAGCTGGGCAGGTAGGGGGTAAGAGCTACGGCAGAGAAAAGAGTGGAAGGTGCTCAGCTTGGTGCCTGCCCTAACTGGTGGGAATGCCTCTGGTTAACGAGGGCTGTAGGAGCTGCTGCTGTGGGTCCTGTGTTGTCACAGAGTCCTTGCGCGGAGGCAGCAGTTAAACACAAAGACAGCCCCTGTGGCCGTGCTGCTCCCTCCGTGCTCATTTCTAGTGGTGAAGCCCCTCTGGAGCCTGAAGGTATCTGCAGAACCTGCCCAGCACCTCGTCGTTCTGCTTTCTCATGTGTCCTCACTGCCTCCGCAATCCCTGTGCCGGGGCTCCATCACCCTGAGCAGGAGCTGACACGAGATGTGGCCGGCGGCACTAACGCACCTCCAGATGGAATGAGGAATGACCAGGGTGCAGCGCTGCAGCTGGATTTCATTCCAGATGGTGTGTTTCTGGAAACTGGCTGCAGACGCTGCTGTGTCAGGAATTCAGTCGGTGCCTGCGATCTCAGGAATTGATCCGTTTGGAAACAGGTGATCCAGGCCAGTGGAAAGGCGATGCTCTTCCCTTCCCGCCCATAGGGTGCTTCTTGGTTCCATCAGGTTGTGGAGGATCAGAACTGACAAATGACAGCAACACCTGGGAGACCAGCTGTCTTCTAAAGCCCTGCCTGGAAGGGATGTTTCCAAAAACCCAACACAAGAAGCTATCTCGCAGGGGAAAAAAGCACAAAATGACCAAGATTCTCCTCCTGAAGGGAAGAAGTGGTCAGAGTTTATTGTACTGTTCCTGCTAAAAAAAAGAAGTAAAAAAGCATCCTCTGAGCTAGTTTTCAGGTTTTCCAAGAAGCCCTCAAAGTCCTTTGGTCTGTCAGGAGTTGTACTAAAGTTAAAAGCAGCAACCAAACAAAAAAAGAAACATAATAAGAATAAAGGTTGAACTGAACATTTGGGACCCTCCATGCCACGATTTCAGTGGCTACGTGCAGTGGTACGGAATGCAAGTTCACATCAAACTGATCAGCAGCAAACACTGTACCCTGAGCTCCTGATCTACAGTTTTTGCTTTTGCCTCTAAGAAAAGTAAAACAAACAAACCAAAAACTCCATAAAAATCCTGTCCCCAGCACTGACTCAATGGCTGCTCTCACTTCGCCTTAGTGTATTTCAGAAGAAAATGAGCTGCAAATCTTGCACCGAATATAGGAGGTTATTAAAAATGAACGTGGGTGCTACGGGCTCTGGGGCCACCAAGAAACCTCGAGGCACGAGGTGGGTGCTGCTTCCCCACAGACAACGGCCGCAGCTGCCCTACGTGACTGTGAGTGGGAGGAGTGTGGATCCTGGTGTGTCCTCTTTTCACAGGGTCTCTTACGCCTCTGAAATCCTGCCTTGTTGCAGGAGCTGCAGAAGCTGGAGGGAAAGACAATTCTGCCACCTTCATTCCCCGCTGTTTTCTATCCTGGGTGCAGAGACCTGGAAGGATTACGTGACAGAACTGACGTTTATGAGCAGCTGTGGAAGTGAACGTGCAAAGGATCGCCCGAGCATCCAGAATTTGTGCCTGTGGTACCCAAGGGAAGTCCCATTTTCAGAGGTACCCCAGAGTGTGTTAACCCACACTGAGGCACACCAGCAAACCTCAAGCCTGCAGGCTAGAGGAAACCACTCTAGTGTGCCTCTGCCCCCAGAATCAGGAACTGGAGGTGTGGGGACACAACAGAAAGAGCAAGGTAAAGAGAATTCCAGCCAGCAGTCGTAGCTGAGAAGAATGAGGAAGACGGAGGCTAACGAGCTGAGTTAATGAGGAAAAAGCAAAACCACCAAAACAAAACAGCACAGGGAAGCTCCTGCCAATGTCAAGGAAGGAGAGAGAGGAATCGAATGCTCTTGCTCTTCAGCTGAGCCTGTCCCTCCAGAACACTTCTGTCTCCTGAGAGGTCACCATGTCCTGTGAAATCCTAGGACCAGGCAGAGAGGCTAAAAGCCCCCTAAGCTCAAATCCGCAGCCTTCCTTGCCTAAGAAAAGCATCTGCCCATCCCAGGCAGGCGCTGAGCAGCAGCCCCAGCGTGAGAAGGGGAGATGCTGGGTTGCTCTTGTGTTGACCTTCAAGGATGGGAATGCTGTTGGGTCTCACCCGTGGCGACAGCCCCTTTCACTCCCTGAGGAAGCGCTTCAGCCACCTTACAAATCATATGGCTACCAGAGAAGAACACGAGGCTTGCCTGACACCCCCAGCTCCAGTCCCCTGACCACAGCTCGCTGGGGCTGCTCCCTGGCTCTCCCCACATCTGGAAAAGGACTCCTCTTTCTTCCACACCAGCTACTGCGCGGGCAGGTGCAAAACACCTGCTGGTTTGGCTCATGGGTTCTTTCACCCACTGCAGTGACCACCCACAAGAGCCTCTGGCCAGTCCCAACAGACAGCTCTAATGAACCTCCTCGCTCAGTGCAACAAATCCCCTCACGCTCCCAAGGCATGGGTCCCCGGGCAGTGAACATTTATCTGCCTGTTACAGAGAGATGTGAAACCACTCAGCTTCAGGAGCTTCTGTTTTTCTTCCCCTCAGCTGTCACAGTCTTGGAGGTGAACGACCCAAAGCCGTCTGAGGTGGTTCTCCACAACCACCATCGCATGCAGGATCACACGGAGTGACTCAATCCCTCTCTAAAAAGCTGATTTCCCTTCCTCAACTCCAACACGGAAACCTGCTTCCTGGCTAGAGATCCCCCTTCTCACCAAAAACCTCCTCACCTTATACCAGACAAAGCGCAGCACGGGAGCTCTCTGTCCCTTCCTACCCATTTGCTGACGGCACTTGGGAATTCTGCAGCACGTTGGCTCTCAGAGCTGCTGACCTGGCTCGGGGCATCTCCCCTCGGTGTCTTTGTAGCCTGGGAGGATGATGGGGGAGCCCCACAAACTTGCACTACACTGGCTGTTGTTACCACTGCCGCCCGAGGTCCCGCAGCGATGTCTTGGGGGGCTCAGGGGGAAGAGCCGCGGTGGTTTGGCAGCGGCATGGGCGCCCCTGCAGCAGAGCCAGGGGGTCAAGGTGGGAGGGCAGGGGCTCTCCTGAGGGGCTGAGCACCCCAGCCGGAGGGATGGAGGTGGGGAACAAACCCAGAGAGGGGCTTTAACCATTGATGTTAGGTCTCTTGCCAATCCCACCCCATGACCCTGTAACTTTCAGCATCGCTGGGCACAAAAGCCAAGCGTTTTCCCTTCTGCATGGCAATAACGTTTATTTTACTATT
>NW_009710157.1:5745-6376 GCF_000703405.1 Apaloderma vittatum | reverse complement strand
CCTCACGGCGACGGCATCCGTACAGCATCAACCAGCCTGCATGTGTCCTGCTCGGCCCTTTCGGGTAGAGGATCCCCAGTGCTTTTGGACACAGTGCAAGATCTGTCCCATCTCTGAGACGCAGCATGCCCTGCCTGCTCACAAAATGGAGCCCAGGCACCCCAGGGGGGTTCCCAGGAGGGCTGAAGGTGCAGCCTTCCAATTCAGTCCCGGCCCTCCCAGGCATCTTCCCGCTGCTTGTTCTCCAGGCGCTTTCTCTCTGCAGAGACAAAAGGAGAGTCAACCCCATATCCCCATCACTCCACATCCCCCCCACTTCCCTGCAGAGCCCACCCCCTCCCACTCATCACCTTGTGAGAAGTGGCACCCCCATGGAAGGTCCCCCCACACCACAACCCGCAAGAGCATCCAAATCTGACCCCGGGCTTCTTGCAGCTTTCTCCGCTCCGCATCTCGCTGGGCTGGTGTCAGGTTGCTGCGTACCCCTAGGGCGCCGATCACCAGCCGCCTGGCCAAGGCAGCGGACGTTTCGGGGCGCTCCTTGGCTGGCTGCAGATAGTCTGGGTGAATGGAGACAGAAGACATCAGTAGGGGCACTTGGGGAGGGACGGGGCAGCCGGCCCGGGCTTAA
>NW_009710157.1:485-5714 GCF_000703405.1 Apaloderma vittatum | reverse complement strand
ACTGGCTGCCCCGTCCCTCCAAAGTTACGAGAATGAAGATGATGCAACACAAGCATGACAACACAAGCTCACGTGGGGCAGCATCACCTACCAGCATATGCCCTGGCTTTGGCTTTAGAGGCACGGGTGCCCTGGGAGAGCGGACGTGTCTTCACCATCAGGTGCTTGGTGCTGAGGGCATCGCGTGCTGCAGGGAGAAAGCAGTGGTGTCTGCATGTGGGGCCAACCCCATGGCCAGGATCTGGCTGCAGAAAAAGCAGGGATGCCTCAAGTCTGTCCATCCCCAGCCAAACTGGCATTAGTACCTGTTATGGGGCTGGAGAAGATGCCCAGTGCGTGTGTATCATCCACCCACTTAATATCGAAGCCTTTTTTCCTGCCGGAGAGAGTGAAGCTCAGCAAGGCATTGGCATCGGGTGAGCAGGGGTCTGGAGCAGAGCCCAGCCAGACGACCCCAGCACCAGGAATGAGGCGTTGCCATCAGACTCACTGATAGCTGCAGAAGACACGCAGCAGATCCTCGGTGCGGAAATCCGAGGGAAAATCATAGATCTCGATGACGTGGGGCAGCTCGTCATCGCTGAGGTCTGGTGCGGCGGGCTCGGCGCAGTAGTAGTCGAAGCGGGGTGACTGCTGGCTCTCCCGGAGCTTCTCACCCCCCAAGAGCTGCGGAAGTGGGGGCACAGCACTGAGCAACCCCTGCCCACCCAACCTACGCCAGCTCCTGATCCACAGCAAGCACTCCCTGGGAAGTGATCCAGCCCCAACATCCTACCCCAGCACTACAAATGGATTACTGGCATTGAGATACCAGGAGTTATCAACAAGGGCTCTCACAGCATGTGCTTACTTTTCCCATATCCAGCATTCCTTCACTTGTCCTGCTCTGTGATCCCAGAACAGCACCAGTAACAGCGGTAATATCAGTAACTGCCAAGCATACCTTTCCTTCCACAATAATATGCTAATCCAAAATAAATCTGGAGAACAAAAAGGAGCAGGACAGCAAAGCCAGGACGAAAGACTGGCATCTGCCCACAGCACAGGAGCACCGGGCTTGGCATCCCCCAGCTGCAGCCCATGCCTGGGAGCAGCTCGTCAGCATCCCAGGTGCCAAGGCAGAAAAACCAGCACTCCCCTGAGGAGCAAGTTCTGGTGGTTAATCACCTGCGCAGCTAAAAATTCATGCCTTATTTCTCATTTGAATTTGCCTGGCTTCACTTTCCAGACAGAGATTCTTGTTCTGCCTCCCCACTGGATTAAAGAACCATCAGTCCCCGGTCCCCTCCCTGCAATGGCATTTACTCACCTAAATCAAGTCCCTTCTCAATCTTCTTCTTGATAAGCTAAACGGGTTGTGCACATTTAGTATCCCACAGCGGGACACTTTCTCCAGCCCTAAAAGATGACGGCTGTAGCACTTTTCTACCTCTCCCATTTTTCAACCTTCATTTTAAAACACGGGCAGCAATGTCCCACTGACACGACATGGGGGTGCAGCTGCCTCTGCTCCCCTCCACCTCACAGCACCAGTGCCAGTGGCCACCACTTGCTGCAACCCTGCTTTCCAAACCACCCTTGCTGATGGCTGAGGGGATTCATGGCCCTCTGCCTGGGACGTCAGGCTGGGCTCAGCCCAAATCCGCCAGCAGCTCCTCTGTCCCTCGCAGCATGTGGGACCGGCATGGTGCCGGGAAATGGGTACATAACTCAGCCAGGTTCCCAGCCCGATCCCCCAAGCGATCGTAGCAGAGCACACCACGGCTGGAAGGCTCGAGTCCATAAATCCCAGCCAGCTCAGTCAATAAAAAGTGCTCATTCCGACAATTTTATGGGGAAGATGGATTCACGGCAGGTGAGGGGGTGCTGCCAGGGTGGCTAGATGCTGGCGGAGGGTAGTTATAGAGCCCACGGGACAGCCTACCCCTGCCGGCAGAGCCACACGCCCCACCACCATTATCCATTAAACCAGCACACCCCCTCACCTGGCACCCCCTGCGTGCTCTGGGGAGGTGAAAGAGCCGTCCCCCAGCAGGATGAAGCCCTGCGGTGTCGCTTGAGGGAGCAGAGCGCTTGGGTAGTGCCAGGCTCTGGGAAGATGATTAGAGAGCAGGAGCGCAGAGCGCTGGAGCGGTCCTTGACCTTCACAAATCACCGAGTGTGGCGGGGCAGCAAAGGAAGGCGGCCGCTGGCGAGCCACACAGCAGGAACGGCTCAACAGGCCCCCCTCGTGCTGCCAGCCCGGGCACACAGGGTGCCCACAGCCCCCCCCCAGCCATGAGGTAGGGCAGAAAGTGGGGGCCAGGGTACGGCCCTCAGTAGGGCCCCAGCACTGCACTGAAGGATGGTAGAGGAAGAAAATGAATCCTGTCTGTCACACCTCACTGCTCTGTAAAGACAAACCCTTGCTGGAGCATTGTTAGAGGGGTCCATGGTCACCCCATTACGCTCCTGCTTGCTTGCTGAGAGCGCGTCTCCAGAGCCGGGGGGGAGGCGAGCACCAGCACGCACACACCACAGCCCCAGCTGATGGAGAGTCCACTGAGCCCATAGGGAGATGGTCACAGTGCTTAATTGCCCTCTGCATTCAAACTGATTTCTGCTCTGAATTTGTCTGATTACAGCTTCCAGCCAACAGATCTTGCGATGGTGTTTTCTTCTGCTAGATTAAAAAGCCATCCCCTATCAGAAATCTCTCTTCCACACAGAATGTCATAAATCTTGCTCTCGGCCAGCTATCCGCAGTGCATAAGGATTTGGTTACGAGGAAGAACGCTACTAATTTTCTTGTCCTTTTTGTTAAATAACAACAGCTCCATCTCCCCAGGAGCCTGCACCCTCCTCGAGCAGCCATGTCCACCTCCCAAGAGCTCAAAGCGCTCGAGAACCACTAAGTTCCACAAGGGAATCCGCAGCGAGGGTGAAGACAGCAACTTTTACTTGACAAATCCTTTTACCAGGTTCCCATCCACCCATTTTGGGAAGCTGCCTGGAAAGCCCAACCTTTGCTCAGAGCTTGTGCACTGGGGAGCTAATGCAGATGGTACAGTGAGTGCACCGGCGCCCACCGCAGCTAGCAGGGGGGAGCACAGCCGGGAAGAGATGAGGGCACTCAAAGCTCCTCCATGTCACCCTCCAAGCAGCCCCAGAGGTGAATGCTGTGTGCTCCACACCGCATCCCAGCCCCAGGCCAGGCTCAGTGAAGGCACACCAGCCCAAGAACAGTCCCATGGATGAGGTGGGTACCAGTGCACCTCAGTACTGATGCTCTTAAGTTTCTCTCATCCCTTCTCAGAAACACCAGTTGCCACTTCACAGCCTGCTTCAAACCCAGAGTGGATGGACGCTGGCTGTAACAATATTAGCACTGTTTGTTACTTTGGGTACATTAATGTCATTTGGAAAATTACCGGTTTGACGCTACTGATTTAAAATGCAATAAGAGGTACCCAGCATCACTGCAGAAGCCAAGCTTTCCTTGCGTATGGCAGGAAAACGGCGTGGGTCCTGGCACCAAGCAGCTAATTGTAGTAAATTCAGCTGCACGCGTGCAGGAGGGGATGGTAATGAACCACAGCTGATTAAGAAGCCGCAGTTTCTAGGAAACATCCTATTGCTATTTCAACGGGAGCCCGTACATCTCAGCCCATTTCTTTATCACCAGTCTTGGTTTCATGTGGGTGCAGCTGCAGTTTACAGCACCTCAAGCGCATCTTACCAAGTGCGTTTTACATACCCTAGAGGGAAGTCTTCCCCAGCCTTCATGGGATGGGAACTAGCCAAAGGAGGAGGTTAAGGTCCCAGGCATTTTGGCACTGCAGGCAGCTCATGCCCTCATGGATGGCTTAGGGTGACAGCAGCCAGCGCAGGAGGTGGCTGCACCCCCTGTGTGTGGCCCACCCCTCCATTCACCCACCACGAAACTTCACAGGCCCCCATTCCCATGTCCCAGCAAGCAGCAGGCATTGCCCCTGCAATGCCCCATGCACACTGGCTCACAGGACGTACCTCCTCCAGCAAACGCGGGTCCAGGCAGTCCCCATCGTCATTGAACAGCGCGTCCCAGCTCTCCTCGGCACCCGGGCTGACCTCGCCTGGGGTCCCAGCACTGGCCTGCTCTGCCTTTGGGGAACCACTGAAGAGACCTCCCTCCTCCTCCTCAGCCTCCTGGCTGCACCGGTGCTGCTGCAGTGACTCCACGTCCTCATCTGCTCTCACCAACTCTTCATCCCGGGCTGCAGGCAAAAGCACCTCTATGCCTCCGCACAGCAGCTCTAGGGATGGTGGGGGCTTGCGGCTCTGAATGAGAGCCCCCTCCCACATGCCACTTGCCAGATCCTTGCCAGCTCCTCCAAAGCTGCTCTCAGCCCTGGTGCTGCCCTCTGTGCAGGCAGAGGTGGTGCCCGCTCCCTCCACAGCACACATCGGGTTGACCTCCTCACTGGGATGCCCGGCACCAGCAACGCTCTCCTCCTTGCTGGGCAAGAACTCAGCCGTGCCTGCCCACCTCTCCTTCTCCTCCGGCACCCCAGACACACAGCTCTTATTCTGTCCTGCTAGGAGAGACTCCTCTGACTCCTTCTCCTCCTCCTGGGCTTTTGGACCTGCAACCTCCCACACGAGCCCAGGCACACTGCCCTGGTTGCACAGACGAGCCAGCTGCAGGACACCCTCTCCTGGGTGCTGGGAGAGGTCCCCAGATGGATCCTGGGTGTTGTCCCTCAAATGCTCCAGCATGTCACTCGGCCCTGTCCAACATGCCAGCACTGGGCTGGCAGAGGGTGCTGGACTAGGGAGGTCACCCCCAGGCTCAGGAGTAGCTTCTATGGCCCCAGGCTGGGCACTTGGTGGGGATAGAGGGTCAGGCTCAGTCCTCATCACTCCGCAGCCACGGCTGAGCTCCCCAAGTCCTTCATCATGAGATGTTTTGTCCTGCCCATCCCAGGGCTGGGCAACAGCCAGATCCGGACACAGCTCCTGCACGCTGAGTGATGCCCCTGGGCCCTCCGGCGCAGCGGAGAAGCTGCCTCCTGGCCTCTGGCAGTGCCCGGTAGAAGACACCTGTGACTCCTTCAGGCTGGCATCCACCTTGCTCTCCTTCCTCGCTGCTCTGCCCACCTGTGTCCTGGTATGGGGGCTTCGCCTCTGACCCTCGCCACTGTTCCGGCAAGCATCCTGCACCAGGTGGTGGTTCTTGGGCTCCTGGCGATGCCCGGCTGGCGTGTCCCC
>NW_009710157.1:0-240 GCF_000703405.1 Apaloderma vittatum | reverse complement strand
GGAACTCTAGCACTGGCTTCACAGTAGCAGCTCTCCAGGTTTGGCGCCTGGAGCACCCCAGAGCCCTACAGCCCTCAGTGGGGTGTACCAGGCTCAGGGGAAGCAGCAAAAGCCTGTCAGCATCACTGAGATGCCTGCTCCTGTCCAGCTGCCTGGGACCCCCAGCCCTAGAGGCCAGTGGCCACGGCAGAGACATGGACACAGAACCCATGCACCAAAACCCATGGAGAACCCCATGGC
>NW_009710156.1:4479-6464 GCF_000703405.1 Apaloderma vittatum | reverse complement strand
TAGGAGGGTCCTTGGCAGATGAGGTGCTATTTTAAAATAAACCCAGCCGGCTCCCTGCCCGACCTCAGCGCGTGTTCTGGCTACAGGCAAACAGCCCCGAGCCCAAACCCAACCTCTAGCAACCTCCATTTTTTTTTTCCATCTTCCCCACCGCACCTCAGTCCTGCTCCACCACTACCTCCCACGTGCCAGCGAGGGGCTCAGTGCAGCCGCAGCATCCCATTGCTCCCCAGGGTCCTCTCAGCCCCACTGGCACGTGTCCCGGCATGGAAAGGAAAATAAGGTTCGGATGTCACCTCCCCAGTCAAAAGAGGGAAAATCTTTCCAGCAAAACACACTTTTAATTCCTCACCAAGCGTAGCCAGCGTTGGAGTCCCCAGCCCCACAGATTCCCAGCCAAACAGGGAATTTTCCACCTACATCAAAGCAGTGTTGTGTGGTTTTGCAGGGATGGATGCCGAGGCCATGCCCTGTGCACCTGTCCACCTGTCTCCTTGTTTTGGAAAGTGGTGGTAACTGTGAGGCATGGTGCACGACTCCCAGGTCCCCTGTTCCCCACCATGCCATTTCAGTCCCTCTTGCCTCCTCTAGCACCATTCTCACCGTGGAGTGCAGGGAACCTGGGTGGCTTTCCTGGGGTTGATGACCCTAAAGCCATCTCCACTCCCAGAGTTACAGAATGCATGAGTCCTGACTGAACTCATGGCACATGTAAGAGTGGGTAGGCTGCTGGAGGAGGTGTCCAGAGCATGGCTGAGGCCACACCACAGGCTAGGAGAGTCAGGGGGGTTGAAGAGGGGATTTCCAGGGTTTTAGAGCTCTAAGACCACTCTGATCCCACCACTGTCCCTGATGAATGGCCCCACATCCCTCCTTCTGCTCTGGGGCTGCTGGGGGGAAGGGGAAGTTTCTGTGGAGCTGCAGTGAGGCTCTATGGAGCTATGGAACTCTCCACGGAGCTGGGAGCTCTGCAGGGATGTTTTCTGGGCTGTGGGGAAGGGACCACACAGAGGGAGAGCCTAGCCCCACATCCCAGGTGTTTCCCACACAAAGTCCTTTGTGGGCCCTGACCTCTCAGGCTGTAAACCCAGGGGTGGGGGGTAAGGAGCCATGGGCAGTGGGCAGCTCCCCCTCACTCTGCCTGAGGGAATGCCCAGAGCAGCTTAGGGGATGGGTATGGGGTGGGAATGTGGGGCGCATGAGATGCCTTGGGGCCGGTAGAGCAGCACTGGGAGTGCTGGGAGAAGGAAAGCCTTCCTTGCTGCTCTGACAAATCCAGACCTGCACTGTGTCCCAGGCTCACTCTGAGCGCTTGAGTGGGTTTAGGGAGCTGGGATGTTCCTAAAGTGACTCAAATCTGTGTCTGACCCAGTGAGTCTGCTTCAGCTCACCTGGTACAACTGCGGCCACAACAGGCACAGAGGTTCAGGGGACACCACTGTGGCTCCAGCTATACCTGGTCATCTCCCCCTGCTCTGGGTGGGTGATTGTCTCCTCCAGCCCCTCTGGGTGCGGGTTTGATGGATGCACCTCCCCATTAGCCCAATCTGATGCACTTCAAAGCCAAGAGCAGAGCTGAGCCCACCTGCCCTGGGGACATTAGTGGCAGGCAGAGGGACACTGCAGGCAGCCTGGGCTGGCAGTAGGGATAGTGGGAGATTCTTTCGGGAATAAAAGGGCTAGTTCCAGGAAGGCATTGAGGCTGTAATGTCCTGCACCTGAGGCATCAATGGGGCAATTAAGGGGCCACTCAAGTCACCTGGGAACCTTTTTGTCTCCAGCCAGGTCTGCTTCCACCCGATGGTGATTTAGGGATTCTTCTCCCCTTCCAAGTCCACAATTGCAGGGTCATTTGCATCTAAAATGTGAGCAGGGCCCTTTAGCAGCTTGTCTGCTCCTGATAGCGGGGGCTAGGTGGCTGCTCGGGCACTATACCTGCTAATACAATCAGCGGGGCCGGGGGCTTCTTCATAACAAAAGGCCCA
>NW_009710156.1:4121-4450 GCF_000703405.1 Apaloderma vittatum | reverse complement strand
CCCCCTTTTCCACCGCGCCCGGGGGGCCTCCCCCGCCCCCCCGGGGAGCCACTAGCCGCGGGGAAGCCCAAGGAGCCGCGGGATGGAGAAAGGCCACCAGCCCTCCCGGGGTGCCAGGGTGGGGAACTGCTGCCCCCATGCCTGCACCCCTCTCCAGCACCCGGCTGCTGAGGTTTACATGGAGGAGTTTTCGTCTCTCATGCAGCTTGTGGAGGAATGTAGTGGTGGACAGGCTGGGGAGGGGGCTGCAGCCCCTGGGGCCCACCCCAGGGTGGCCATGGGGCCAGCGCAGGGCAGGAGCAGCACCCATAAAGACTGTGACTCAGGTG
>NW_009710156.1:3573-3832 GCF_000703405.1 Apaloderma vittatum | reverse complement strand
CTTCACTCCTTGCTCATCCTCTCTGCACCCCCCAGGGCCCCCTCAGAACACCTTTTCTGGGTGTGGAGAGGACACTGCTCCACAGCCCAAGGTGCCATCACGCTGCACCTGCAGGCAGGACAAACCTGAGCCAACTCCACATCCGAAAGGATGCGCTGCGGGCTCTCACATCACAGGCTGGTCATCCTCTACACCTGCTCAGGAGGACCTTAAAGCCCTCTTGGATCATTGCATAAACCTTGCCATAGGCAGGGGCTGG
>NW_009710156.1:0-3432 GCF_000703405.1 Apaloderma vittatum | reverse complement strand
CGCCGTCCAGGGCGCTGGCCCACGGCTCCCGGCCAGCAGTCGCCTCTCACGGCAAACACAGCTGTTTTCCCATCCTTCTCTGTACCTCACTGGTGGCGCCAGTGCCAGTGACTGTTGCCATATGGTGCTGATGTGTACACAGCGCCCACGTACGCACAGCGTGGCAGGAGTGCTTACACCAGGGGGCTGCCTAGCCTCAGGGGCACTCAGCACCCTCCTGCAAAGAGCAGGGTGGAACACATCAAGTGCCTGTATGAGGGGCGGAGATCCCCACCACTGCCTGCCCCACACTTGATCTGGCCTGCTGGAGGTGGCCATGGGCACAACCAGGAGGTCCCTGCATGCTGGGGAAGGAGGCCTTGGGACAGCGGAGTGAGTTTTACTGTGCCTGGTGGCTTCTTGGTGCTGCCCATTGTGACCAGCAAGAGCAGCAGTGTGCGGGGTGGCTGCAATAGTCCCACCCTGGCAGGGAAAGCTGGCAGTGTCTCACCGCCTTGCCAGCCATGCCTGCCAAGCAACTCCTCCTGCACCCCATCCCATGGCTCCCACCAGCCCCTGCACCCTTCATACAGCAGCTGCCATGGGGCCAGAACCTACATAGCCCTGGGAGGATGCCAGCAGGGATGCAGCCATCCTCGTGAGACATCCCCTGGGCCTGAGAATGGAGGGAGATCACGCCCTGTGACCAACTGCGGCACCACTGTCACCCTGCTGTCACTGCCCTGACTCGGTGGTGCCAGACCCAGGATAGGGTCAGGACAAAGTTATCCTCCACCCCTTTTTCCACTTTTAGGGGAAATACACATCCAAGCCCTCCTGCAGGGTCCCTCCATCCTCCTGCTCCCTGCCAGTGCACAGGACAGGGAGAGGGAGGGCCCTTTTGGGGCTGTCCTTGTGCCAAGAGCAGCACCTGGGGCTGAGCTGAGCCCCTCAACAGCCAGCTCCTCTCTCAGCTGCCCCAGGGCTCCTAGGGATGTGCACATCCCAGAGGAAGGATGCAGGCAGTGTGTGCACCCATCCAGGAAGGACAGAAAATCACATCAGGATATGTCCAGGTGGTCAGCTCCCATTTTGGGAAGGGAACTTTGTGTCTGGGGGGCAGGTAGGGATGGAGCAGCTGACAGGAGGTGGGGAGGGGACCAGCTTTGGAAACCACTCCAGGAGGTTTCTCAGGAGTTAGCTTCTCTGCACAGCTGCTGCAGCAAATGGGTGCCTGTCTCAGTAAAACGGTTTCTTGCAGAGTGTGATGTGCTCTGGTCTTGCCATGTCCAGGATGGTAGCTAGTTCATGAGCACCTTCTGACCATCTCTGAGGCCTAGACCCTTGGGCTGATGACAGCAGGGAGGACATGGGATGGGAAGCAGACAGCCCTTGGGGCTGGCAGAGTCGGGGCCAAGCCCTGCCTGCCCCAGCCATCCTGCACAAGTCCTGCAGGCACTCAAGCTCCTGGGGACTGGCACCGTCCTCCAGCTGGCACCCTTGGGTTGCAGGACTGCCGCCACGGATGCACTGATGCTTTCCTCCTTCCTGTGCTCCTGAGGCTAAAGATGGATCACATGAACCAGCATATGGAGCCAAGGATCTGAAAACCTGAGCTCTAGAAGAGCGCAGGGCAACAGCGTGGGTGGTGGTAGGGAGCTGCAGGAGAAGTTGGGGTTAGTGGGGGCTGATTTCTGCAGGCAGGGACCTCAGCAGTGCTGGGTGGTGGAGCTGGGGGGGTTACCTGGTGGTTTGCATTTCTGGGGATTTCCCCACAGCCCTGCTCCATCCTGGGGGCTGGGTACAGCAAGAGACAGAGCAGAGGGATCAAAGGGGTGGGGGAGAGGAGCAGCTCGTGAGTTGTGGGTCATTATCTGTTATTAACATCTGTAATCTCCCGGAGAGCAAACTGAGATTTACAGCCTGTTATTAGGCTGTTACTCAACCTGTTGTGCAACAGCTCAATTTAAAAAAACTGAATGTGATTAATAGCCTGCTAATAAGGGGGAAATCTCTCCTATTTATTTCAAACAGCTTCTGCCTGGGCACTCCAGGAAGGTATGGGCTCTCAACCCACGTTCCCAGGCTGACTGTTGAGCTCTTGCTGGGATCCTCCTGGGACCCTCCATGCCACAGGACGCTGATGCTGGATGGGGTTCCTGGCTAGCAGTAGGTGCTGCTCCCCCGTACTAAGTCTGGGATCCAGGATCCCAAAGACATCAGGGTGTAATCGACACCTCCTCCCAGCGCTGGCTCCATGCAAAAGGGGGTCCCAGCTAGTCCCTGGATGTCACCTGTGGTCACCCTATGGAAGAGGTGGAAACTCTGAGTCAGCTGCGGTTCTTATCCAAGCATCTCACCTTTTGTTTGGCCGTGACTCCTACTTGAGTCACTTTGACCCCACAGTTTCCTGCCCTCCTGCCTTTCACTGCTTGTGGTCTGGAGGGTGCCCTCTGCCCCCAGACATCCCTACCTCAGCTACAGCTTCACCTCTTGTCCCTCAGCATCTTTTCAAGGCATCAAAACCAGTCCTGCCTGTAAGTACCCTGAGACCACGACGCTGGGAGTGCTCCCTCGTTCCTGAACCCCTCTGCCCTTGGGTCTTTGCTTTCTAAGTTGTTCCTTGTAGGATGGGGACAAACCGCCAAGTGTTACATGGCTCTTCCCCTCAAATCAAATCTCTGGACACTATTTTCATCTCACCTGGACCCCAAGGACCTGTCCTTCATCCAGGAAGGGGTCATCAGCACAGTCACAGGTGGAAGAGAAGATTCCAACAATCTTCTTGTGCTTTGCAGCCTGGATTCAGCCCTTGCCACTCATTCTGTCCATGGTGTCACTCTGCTGGACTTGACCTGGTGACTGAGCACTGTGGCTAATTAGATTGCAGCCAGCCCCATTGCTGCCTCTACTGCTAGCTCGAGTCCTGCCCATGCTCCTGGGATGCTCCAGGAAAGCCACCAACTGGGACCCACCTCTCTGCAACCTTTCTCTCTCCCAGTGGCACCAAACCCCTTGCCCATTTCCTCTCGGGCACACGTTGGCCCTGCCCAGAGGAACTCAGAAGCTCTGTCCCAAGTGGAGAGAACAGGCGCCCAGGAACTGCTGCCGGCTGCTTCTGTAGCATCTTCTCCATCTCTAATTGAAGGCAACATCACCAGCAAATGCCAACACTCCAGGTCTTGCCAGAAATATCTGGTCTCCAGGGCCATCTTCTGCCTGCCCTGGGATAGTTGGAGGCATATGGGAGTGGAGAAGCAGCTCACGCCACCTCCAAACAACACTCTGTGAGGACTGGGCGTTCCCTGGGCAGCTTCTTCCAGCAGCATGAGGTCTCTTTGGGAGCGAACACACCTGCGGAGGGCTGGGCTGGGGGACCTGGGGAGCAGCAGGACATGGACAGCATCTGTGAGCACCGGAGCACCATGGTGGAGAACACAAGCCTAGAGCTGG
>NW_009710155.1:0-1272 GCF_000703405.1 Apaloderma vittatum | reverse complement strand
AGCTCAAGGACGAAAGTCTTAATTCTGCAGTCAAGAGTGCTGCCAGCACTGCTAGCTGTAAAATGCAGGGTATCTACAAACACCACATAAGTGTCCGGGGTTGTGCCAGGACAGCGCCCAAACCATCCTTCCCTTGGTCCCTGGTACCTTGGTTCCTGACATGTAGATTTGGTTGTCCTTTTATAGATAAACATGTTAAAATCCATAAATAATTCTTCAGGACTTCGTGTGATTTCTGTACGAATTTCACTATTTGAATTTGAAAAAGAAAAATCGTGTTTAATCTCTCTACATATAAACACCTGCAGCACAGCAGTCTGCACCTGTGGTTGCCCTTCTGGGCAGTGCCCATTATACAGATGGTTGCACTAGGATACATTATGCCCCATCCATAAGGAGAAATCTGAAGGGGTTCGAGTGAAGCGTGATCTTACAGAAGCCACCTGTTGTGTCCACAGGTGACATGGACTCTGCTGGACTCCCTCTCCAGAGAGTGGAGAGGCTGGATCCCCTGCTCAGGACAGACTCCTTGCCAGAGAGACACAGCCCTGTGGGGAACACTTCAGGTGTTTTTGGCATGTCACTTGTGGGGAATCCATGCGAGACGGACGAACAGCACACCAATACGATGCTCCGTAACGCTGAGTTTATTCCAATCAGAAGGCTACTTATATAGTATTAGTTAGTTCCTTGCACGCGAACAGCACTACATAATAGTTACATGATTGGTCATATACCCTGTCCATGCACTACATGATTGGTTACACGCTACTGTCCACGCGAAGAGCACGCGCCTAACTAGTCATTGTGATTAGTTCTTGTGTACAGCGTCAAATCTCCTGATTCTTCTGGCCTACCTTCCCCAGAGAGTGGAGAGGCTGCATCCTCTCCCAAAGACAGACTCCTTGCCAGAGAAACACAGCCCTGTGGGGAACACTTCAGGTGTTTTTGTGACATGTCACTCATCACCATCATGTTTTGAAATAATTATTTGTTTTCTGTGACTCCTCTTTCCACACCGACAGTTGTGAAAAGACAACAATTTCACAGAGAAGGTCTTAAAGGCCCTGTTATGGACAAGAAGGCTCATCAGGAACTCTGGAGTGATTGCGGAAGTTCCTAATTAGCACCCGGAAGAACCAAGAAGCTCAAGGCTTCTTCTGAAGAGTGTGAGACCTTGGGTAGCAGTGATTGGCCGTGTGTAGGTCTGGGAGAGAGGGTCAGGGGATTTCAGGGAGAAGCAAGGTGCTGGCAGACGGCTTTAGCAAATCC
>NW_009710154.1:5501-17339 GCF_000703405.1 Apaloderma vittatum | reverse complement strand
TGCAGGGTAAGCTACCAGGAAAACACTCAAGTCACCCCCTTCACATCTATAACCCATCGAGCTAAAACTATTTTTAAGCGCCGTTACCTAGCTAGTTACCTTTAAAACCCAAACGTATCTGCACACAGCAGCAGTTCTGGTCCGATCCACAGCGGAAAAACCTAAGCCAAGGTGGATGCATACGAATATGAGTCGATTCTTTTTTCAACGTAGCAGCAACTTACAGCTACCGAGCCTAACCCAAATCAATCAGAATAGTTAAACTGAGTGCCACACGATGATGGCCACAAAGGTTTTCTCACACATCCCCAGAGCCCAGTGGTGCCCTCTCCACTGCCCACAGATTCTGCGTTTCAGCATTCACTTTTGAGTCCACAGATCCCGAAACACGCCAAAGCATAAGCGGGCGCGAAGCCAGCCGCAGCGCAAACAGCCCGCGCTGGCGTCTCCTGGCTGCTATCTCAAATACGCCGATATTTTTTTTCTGGGAGGAGGGTAGGATTGCAAACAAACCCCCAGCAAACCCAGCTGGCTGAGCGCACCACAACCATCCAGCCTGTTTTTATACAGTTTTTCAATGTTAACAAGAGGAGAAAAAGGTTTTGATGCATGACCGGGCTCCAAAGCAGTTTGGGGTTTTGCTAATTCCCGCGGTCCTTAAGGCAGACTCATGCTTGCGGCTGCCTGACTCACTCCCAGGAATGTTTTTATAAAAAAAACCCCTTCACAGTCGATGTGTGTCCCCCCCTGGATACCTCCTCAACAGGCATGCACCCACAAACTGCCCCCCCATCACACCTCCTCACTGGGCACTGACCCCCAAGTCCCAGCTCTGTTTTTCTTTTGAACGTGTTTTGGTCCCGCAGGCAGATAAACAACCAGGAAGAAACCCGAAAGCATCTACGGTTGCACAAGAACCAGGAAATGAGATTGGCAGAGAGAGAAGCAAAACTTAATTAGCAATTTTGGTCCCCGGGTGGTGACATCAGTGGCAGCGGGCAGGCCAGACGTCACCCGCCTCGCTCCCCGCGGGCACTGCCCTGAGCAGAGCTCCTGAGGGACGTGCCTGCGGCTCCCCGGAGCAGCGGTGGCAGCGCCACGCGGGTCTCCTCTGTGTCACCCATGTCCTTGGTGCTGCCCGGGTGACGTGCAGGGTCTCCTGTAGTTGAAACTGGGGTGCAGCTCGAAGGCAGCCACTTCCCTCTCCGGGGTTTTTTAGGGACACATCCACGAATGCGGTTACAAAGCTCAGCATTTCCTCATTCCTGTTTGGAAATCGGCCCAAGCAGCACAGGAGGAAACGTACCCCTGGGCATGCGAGCCCACAGCAGCGCTTCCCGGAGGCGTTGCAACACGCGACTGAGCCAGCGCCAGCGCTGGAGGCGTCTGCGGCTCTGCTGGGTCACTTGGCCCCCTGCGCCCACCCCCATCCTGCTCGGGGAGCTGGAGCCCACGGGACCAGCCTTGGGGCTGGCAAAGCTGGGGCTGATACTGAGCTTTCACAAAAAGGAGGGAAGACAGAGGTCCCCGCATCTCCTGGGGAAGCACCACAAACCCAACCCGAGGAGAGGTGAGCCACCTCGCTGGAGCCGGCGTGTCCTTCACAGCAGGCAGCGGGGCCAGCAAAAGCACGCTCACGTGAGATGCCAGGGTTTGGCCAAGATGTTGCACCTCCCTGCGTCAGCTGGGTATGGGAGAGCCTCCCTTACTCACCAGCTTCCCCGCTGGCCGTGCCCAGAAACACCCTAAAGCACGTGTGGGCTCAAAACCATGGAGAAACGAAACAAAATCCAGGCTGTGCTAACACTCACTAGTGAGCTGGTTTGGGGAGCAGAGCTCCTCCTTGAACGGCTGGAAGCACTGAGCACCAAAATAACCAAATGACAAAGAGAGAATAAACACTGATAACCCCTTCCCTGGCTAAAGCCCATCCGGCCCCCGGAGGGCAAACATGAGGTGTTTACAGGGGCTCGGGGACAGCAGGGATGACACCAGCCCTGCCCGAACACTGCAGCCAAGTCAGCTCACCAAATATCAGAGTGATACCGAATTATTCCATGTCAAAAGAGATTTTAGCAAGCAGAAAAAAGTATTTCTTCCATGCAGCGCTGGGCACCTGATCAAGTCTTACATCAGCACAGCCATTTCTATAGCATCATCTCCACGTTGCACTAACAGCACCGAGCACAATTCACACCTGGATCCTCGAGCCTCTTGAATAATTTTGTCCCCCAAGCAAGCCCACACTCTGCAATCAGTGGGTTCCTGCCCGCTCCCTGCTGTGCCAGGTACAGTAAATATTAACCACCACGAGGCACCCGACTGAGGGAATCGGTGACCAGCCCAAGGTCAGGCGGCTGGAGGAGCTGAAGGCAAGGAGGGAGCAGGGCTGTCCTTGTAGAAGTAAAAGGTCACAGATTAAATCTCCAGAGAACTTTGCTGAAGGCTGTTTGGAGCTGCAGTAGGACACGGTGGAGGTTCTCGAGATGAAGGATGGCAGGAAGAGAAGCTGATTCTGCTTTTTTGCTACAGCACAGACCAACCATCGCCTTTGCCGTGGTGGTTGAGATGCCATCTCGGTACCCAGGTGATATCAAAGGATGCAGCAGGGCTGTTCCCTTTCCCAGCATCTTGTTTTTTGTGTGGGGTTAGTGACCATCAACCTGCAGCCAGCGATGCCTGGAGAGCTCTCCTGGGAACACCTGGCCAAAGCCTAAATACTTTCAGTTTTTATCTCCCTGACTTTGAAACTTTATCAGCCCATGCGTTTTCCAGCCCTGCCAAAATACACTAAAGGTATTATTAAAGCCTTTGCTTTAATAATAATAATAATAAAAGCCCTAGAAAATTTTCCAAGTTGAAAAACTTCAGCAACACAACACACTTTACCAAGAAGGGGTTAAAACAGGGACTAACTTAGCTCCTGGGGTGACTTTTAACACCTTCACCTCAGCTACAAGCTGGTGCTACAGCAGGGCAGGAGGTTGAGGCTGGGGACCCTGTAACCCCTGACAGAGCCCTCCTGGGAGGGATCACCCCTGGGCACAGCAGAAAACAGAGATTGTGGGATGGAGAGTTTGTTTTTTTACCCTAAAATGGGATGCTGCTCAGAACCCGGGGGGGGTTCACCCTGGCTGCTAAATCCCAAAAGCAGCTCCTGGACCACAGAGCCCTTGGTGAAAGCAGCAGCCCTTCTCCATGGGTTTGGGTCTGAAGAACCTGCCGTGGTTTGTCTCCTGCCCAAATTGTTTGATGGGGAGATTAGAGGGAAGGCAAAGAGCAGGGTCCGTGTGGGGGAGCCCGGCACAAACACCATAAAGGGATTATGTCGGCAATAACTGACTGGGGATGCCGCTGGGTGCTGGGACATGACAAGAGGTGCCCAAGGAGAGTCAGATCGTGCTGAAGGGTTTAGCAGAAACCACCCAGCACCACACTCACAGAGGCGGGGCGGGGGGTGTCTCTGCTGGCATATCTCTGTCCCAGCATATCTCTGTCCCCATTACAAGCTCACTTTTACACTTTTCCTGCAAAACAGCTGAACCAACAGTTTGCCTTTACAGTTAAAACACGTTTAATCAAGAGCAAATCTCCTTATGTCTGGCTGTTTGCACCCAAAGCACTTTCTCTTCATTCAAGTAGCGCAGCTGTACCTTTTCTGTACATATACACATAACATAGATGGATATATATGCATATACATACACATAATGCTTTATGTCTGTCAGAGCAGGACATGCCTGAGGAACCCACAGTACTAATTCCAACAGGTCTTCCACCAAAGCTCCCAGCACCAACCTGTGCCCCTCCTGTGAGGTTCAGACTCGTCCCACCCTTTTCCCTTCAGCCTTCACACCCAGGCAAGGGGGTGTTTGGGTCAGGATGAGTGTAGCTGCCTCTCCGCCTTCACAGCCAGAGATAAAGCACTCCTCCCGGAGCGGCTCGATGCCAACGTAGGAAGCTTTGCCCCTTCCTCCACGTGCCACCCGGGCTGGTTTGGGCAGCTCCTCGCTGAGCTGGTTGGGGAAGGACACCCTCCCACGCTCACGCCTCTCCCAGGTGGCCACTGCGGGAAACTAGGTCTCCTCTGGGCAACGGGGAGATAACACTGTGCAACACCTGCAGACAAAGAGCGAGGGACTTGCTCAAGGTGGTGAACCCCCATTGCGGAGAGAAAGATTCCCCTCCAGCCCCGCAGGTCTGGCGTGCACTGCCGATAAAAGCCCGAGCTCCCACAAAGCACAGCCAGTGCACGAGGTTCTGTTTGCAGGAACCTTTTCTAAATTATTTTGGAGGCTATTTTCAGCTGCAGGGATGCGTGTGCATTTGTCAGGGTAAGGTTGTTCTCAAGAGGCAGCGGGAAGGACTCACAGTGCAGGGGCACGGGGCATGGGCTGCCCTCAGCCCCTGAGCATCTCTGCTCCTCCAGCCCACGGGTGGAACAAAACCCAGGTATAAATCCCAAGGATTTTTCTGGCTGCAGGGCTTTTGTTTGGACTTACTTTTTAGTCCTCTGGCAGTCACTTCAGGCTGTAAGAAAATAAATCGAAGGGAAAAAAAAAATAAAGGAGGCACGTGGCACATGCATGGCTTCAGGAGGCCAAAGCCAAGCAGCTACAGTTTGTGGTGCCAGAAAAGTAGCACGGGGCAGCTCGGCACGAGCAGGAAGACAAAACCCGTTAGAGAGGCGAATGGCTGGGCTAGATTTCACCTGAGCCTTCCCCTGGGTCACCCACAGCCTGGAGCTGGGGCAGGAAAGGCAGGAGCAGCAAAGCAGGGCTGCCCTGGCTCGCTGTGGGATCGGAGTGCCCGAGGGTCTCACGGCCACCAGGAAGGATGAGCTTCCCTGCAATCACTGCTGAGATGGACCCAACGAGCTCTGGCTCATGGAGGGGAGTTGCATCAGAGAAAGAAATCACGAGTCGGAGCTCCCCATATCGCAGCCAGGAGCTCCTGTGGGGGCGTCACCCAGTTCCCAGCTTCTCCTGCTGCTCTTCGTTTCAGGGACAGGACTAAGGGTCCCATTGCCACCCTGTGAAATCCCTCCCCGGGCTCCAGCCAGCCTCATGAGATGCAAAGCCAGGGGAATTCGGACCGAAGGCATTTACTTTAGCAAAACCAAATATCAAAGCACATCAAAACTCCTGTAGCAGCAAAGTGCTCTGAGTAGAGGCTCTACATAAGCAGCTATCCACAAAAAAAAACAACAAAAAAAATTAACTACCATTTATCGTAAGTAAGATTAGAAGCACCAGCAAGCGATGCACCCGAGCAAGACATCCCGCTGGCCGCAGCCTCCTTGCCCAGCTGGTTTCCCAGCCTTATATCCTGTTTGGCAACTTGATTTTGCACTCTTACACAAAAGCGAAGCTTTTTCACTTCCCTCACTACTCATATCAACCCCTGGCATTCAGACCAGCTGACTTTGTTTGCCGGAGTCATGAGGCTTTCTGTGTTTTTTTCCAAAGAAACGAGGAGGAGGCTCTTTGTTGGTGGTTTTTGCTATGTTGGTGCTTACCCAAAAACAGTGCTTTGCTCTGCAGGAGCAGTGTTACCTACTTGCAACCCCGTGCTTTCAGGAGCTGGGACTTTAAAGGAGAAAACAATTAATTAAGCACTTTTAAGGCAATTCTTACAATTTGCAGGATTTGGCCTTAGATACACTGAATAGGGCTGCCTTGGAGAGGTGGACTGTCCAAGGCCAGTAGTACAGCTGGCTACACACCTTGGGGGCAAAAAGCTTTGTTTTTTAAAGAAAAACACCTTATTGCCAGCTTATTGCAGCCTTTTGCACAGACAAAAGGCAGATTCTGGCAAAAGGTAACTGAGATTTAACCAGGAGTGAAGCAGCCGGGTGTGCTCGAGTGCTTTAGGCAGCAAGGTCTGAACCTGTGGGGTCTGTAACTTATTTCATATCTGCAAGGCTAAAACTAGAAGCCCCCTCAGGAAGCCTTTAGCTTGAATTTAAAACAAACCTGCCAGCCCTAGGAATTCCCTTGTTCTGGGGAAAAAAGCCTGCTAAGCGGTTTTGGTCTTCTTTAACCCATTTTGCAGGTAGATTGATTCAAAAGGAATTACTTTTGCTCTCTAGCAGAGCATCCCCATCCACGCTGGCTTTACAACCCCTCGCAGCAGAGATAAAGCTGGTGCAAGTTTTCTCTTCGGTGCTGGCAACAACTACCCTGGAGCTATCGCCCCATTCGGATGCTCATCCTGTGCCCCCAACACAGACATCACCCTGGGCCACTCCATCCTGCTCTACAGCCCCATCCCCTTTCTCCGTTTTACTCCCTGGGATGGGGTAAAACATCCCTCCAGCACCTTTCTCTTCAGCTTCCCCAAAACTGGCAGCAAAATCCCCTTGCAAGGGTAGGATTTGTCTCTGCTACCCCCTTCATCTGGCATCTCCAAGGCCACTGTGCTGCTTCCTGCACAGCCAGAGCAAGGCTGTTATGCCTTAAATCATCCCTCTCTTCCATCCTTAGGCTTTTCAAGGCTGCAAATCCACTAATTACTCCATGCTCAGGACCACAAAGTGGTGTCAGACCAGCAGGGCTCCCTAACTGGTCACTCACCTCCTAGCACATCAGCAGGGATGCTCTAATTACAGGTGTAATTTCCCTGTGCCCAGGCTCTGGCTGAAGGCAGGGGCTCTCTGCTCTCTTGGCTAAAGGCTTAGGTGTCCACAAGGACAAATCAAAGCAAAAAAAAGTTACAGAGGACAGGTGAATTCAGCATCCTGCAGGAATGACAGCCTGATCTAGCCTTGGACAAACCCTCTGGGTATTTCACTGTTCCTTTTACCCAGACCTGACCCCCAATTCCTGCACACATGGCCCCTCTGCTGAGCCCTCTCCAGGTTTTCCATCACCTGCTCAAGCAACAGGCTTTGCTCTGCACCAGGGGGTTTTTGGCACTTGCCAGATGGGCAACAGAAAGTCCTGGCCATGGCCAAACACTGGCCAAGGAGCCGCAGGAGACCAGGCAGCGGTGATGCACGGCACAAATCAGAGGAAAAGGAGAGAAACAGGCCAAGCAAAACATCTCTTTCACATCAACAGGATTTCCTCTGGTCTTGGCCAGCGTAAGACACAAGAGTCCATCCCTGCAGTGGGCACAGGTCTTGGCATCATTGGGTGGGTTTGAGAAGAGGAGAACAAGTTTCTTGGCCAAAACAGCATCGCAGGATTCACTGCCGGACCTGTTTTATCCACAGCACAGTGGTAACTCAAAGACTTTGGTGATGCCCAGGGATCCACTCCAGTAGGGCTTTCTGGGAAAAGGGCTTTGCAGCCAGCACGTGAGCGCCGGGATGGCTGGTGCTTGCATGGGGATGAATCGGTGCGGTACCTGCAGCCCAGCAAAGTGCCTTTGCTGAGCATGAGGTGCCCAGGAGGCAGAAATAAACAGGATTAGTTTTTCACAGGGTTATAGAATAGAATCATAGAATTGTTTAGGTTGGAAAAGACCTTTATGTTCAACCATTAACCCAGCACTTCCAGGCTCACCACTAAACCATGCCCCTGAGCACCACATCCACACAGCTTCTAAACCCCTCCAGGGATGGGGACTTTACACAGCTTTTAAGTGGTACCTCCACTGCTCCCCTGGGCAGCCTCTTCCAGCTCTTGACAACCCTTTCAGTGAAGAAATTCTTTGGTGAAGAAATTTTGACCTTTTTCCCCCCCTCGATTTCAGAGCCTCATTTGCAGAGATGAACTTCAGCTACTTCTGTTTCCACTGGTAACATTCACAGAGCAGGACTAAGGAAGCGGAGCAGGACTAAGGAAGTGGAGCAGGAGGGGGGCCCCGTGGTGCTGCAGCTGGTGGGTACCCCCCATCCTCCGACATGAGGCAGCTTTGACACAGAGGGGGAAACCGAGGCACGGGGGCCAGACACTGCTGCCCGCATGATCGGCAGCAACCAGCCGCCCCAAAGTGCCCCCAAAACTGCAGCGGTTTGTTACCGGTCGGTATTTTCACACCCAGGGCACACCAGCGTCCTGGGAGCGGGATGTTGCTGATGCAGGATCTGTCCTGGAGGCAGCTGGTGGGGGATTGGGGAAGGCACCCCAAGGCCCAGCCTTTCCCCTCTCCCTCTTCTCTGCTTTAAGCGGGCACCCTGGGCTGAACTCCCCCTCCCTCGTCCCAAAACCGAGCACACAGAGTGGGAGAACCACAGCCCCGTCCTGGCACACAACTGAGTGCTGCGTGGAGCGGGTGTAATTATAACAGTGCGTTCAATAGGATCTCCCTCTCTCCTCCAGCTCCGTGGGGGTCAGCCCTGCCCCAAAGCAACCCCACCCGTCAGAGCCATGTCCCGCTTGGCTTGGGGACAGGGACGCACCAGCATATGGTGTCTCCAGCATCCCTCACCTCCAGGCTTGCCTGTGACGAGATGGGAGGGACACAGCTCCTCGCTTCATCAGGTGAGGGAAATACGTGTCCAGGGTGCCCTGGCCGGGGTGACCAGGCTGGGTGGTGGTGGTGAGGGCTGCCCTTTGGGGTACAGAGGGTCCCCCATGTGCAGATCCAGACCTGCTTCAGCATCCCAAGGACCAGGCAGGAGGAAGAGGAGCATGGCCCCAAGGGATGGATGTAGGAGCCAGGGCAGCTCAAGGGAGGGCAATGTCCCCCACCGCGCAGTGGCAATGACATCCGCACCCCTTGGGGGTCACCGAAACCCCCCAAAACACCAGAAGACAATGAGCTCCAGCCCAGAGTGAGGCTCACAGCCTCATGCCTGTCCATAGGGAACCCCCCAGGGTGCCCTCCCTGAGCCAGGGGAGTCTTAAGGCCCCACCACCACCAGCGATGAGGTTTGTACCACCCATCCCAAGCAGGCAGGGCAGAAACCCACCCCCGGCAGTGCCCCGGGCAGGGATGTGCAGCTGCCCAGCCCTCACAGCCAGCTGGGCATGTTGGCTCATTCCTTACCCAGCTTTGGGCAGGAGGGAGCGGGGACGGAGGGAAGGTGGGAACGAAGCAGCCCCTGCCCCAGCAGAGCCAGGACAGCCCAGTCTCCCCCTGGGAAGAGCCTGGGAAAACACATCATAACACAGAGGAGCCTGCAGGCTGTGGTATCGTCACCGGTGGGATCTCCACTCAGAAATTCCACATCAGGCAGAATGATACTGCCCACAGCATCCCACTGAGGAAGGAACAGCCCCACGGCCATCAGTATGTGCCACCACTAGTATAGAGGGGACCATGGCCAGGGTGCTCCCAATCCTGAGAGACCAATGTGGGAATGGGGACCCTCCTGGTGGTTCCTCACTCAGGTGCCACCCACTTTCCATCCCTGGTGGCCTCACCACCCTCCGCCTGGAAGTGGACCTAGAAAAATAATCTACAGGAAGGGAGTGGACCTAGAGAAAGAGAGGCTAGAGGGCAGGAACCAGCACCCAGCTGTGCTGGGTGACCTCGGGAGCTCAGCCACCACCTGGAGCCGGTGCTGGGATGACCCACACTGGGGCTGATGGGACACTGCCAGTCCTCTGCCAGCCCCAGCTGCTCCACAGTCACTCATGGTCAGAAAAGCCAAAAATATCCCTTTGTGGTGCTTACCAGGCAGGTCATGGTGCTCCCAGCAAGGATCCTGCAGCCCTGCCCAGCCCCAGCAGCAGCCTTGGGCTGATTCCTCCCCCGGGCTTTAGTGTCCTTGGGCAGCATCCTTGGGCAGCACGTCCCTCCTCCAGCTGCGGGGGATGATCACCCTCCATCCCACACCCACACCTGCCCTGGTAACGAGGGGGTGGGCAGGGAGAAGTTTAATACAGCATTCTAAGTGGAGGGAGAAGTCCATCCCCAGCTCTCTGTCCTCAGGATGGATGACAAATCCTCAGCAGATGAGGGCAGAGAGGGAAACTGAGGCACGTGGTGCTGTTCCTCCTCTGTTTTCCCTTTCCACAGGCTTTGACCTGTGCCCTCTCCAGCCGTGTGGGGGCCAGAGCAGGGTTGGGTTTGGGCAAGGGATGCCCTCAGCTGCTCCGTGGTGCAGGCAAGAAGCAGCACATCTCTGCCCGGTGTTCCTGGCGACCTGCGTGTCAATCCCACTGTGGTGGCAGCCAGTGATCGCTGCTTTCCCAGCACAAGTGGTTTCGGGTTAATTTTGATGGGACTGACCCCAGCGTTTGCCACGAGCCAGCCTGGCGTGCAGCTGAACAGAGGCTGCTGGGGCAGATTTCAGTGAAATACTATTATTTTTTTTTAAACCAAAGGTGATGCCTGGAACATTCAAAGGCACTTTTTCACACAAATCCCTCTGGCAAACAATTATTCTGCAGGTGCCTCCATCAGCAAGCAGCCCCAGAGGTGCTGGCAGGCTCTACTCCTGTCACTGGGACAGGACCTTTGACAGTCACTTTTGTTTGTGGTTGAAGCAGGAAAAGCCACTACAAAGCTCGCGGTTTGCTGGTCTCAAGGAACATGGCATTTCAGTTTAAAGCTTCTGATTCCTCGCAAATCACCCTCGATGACCGACCTGCCAATTTTCCTAAGTCCATTTCTCAGCTGCTTTGGGTGCAGAGACAAACTTGAAAATGCAGCTCATCCCCTCCGTCATTTTAACACAGATTTAATGATTTTAAACCCATGAGCTGTTGGCTTTGGATGAGCAGAGAGTGAAGTGGATTGAAATCTGGCTGAATGGTTGGGCCCAAAGGGAGGTGATCGGTGACACAAAGCCTGGTTGGTGGCCACTGACCTGTTGTGTACCCCAGAGGTCAAGCCTGGGAGTCCTGGGTCCAGTCCTGTTTTAACATTAATGATCTGGATGATGGGGCAGAGTGTACTCTCGGTAATTTTTGCTGATGATACCAAACTGGGAGGTGTGGTTGGTGTGTCAGGGGGTCATGCTGGCATCTAGAGGAACCTGGGCAGGCTGGAGACATCGGTTGACAGGAACCCTGTGAAGTTCCACAAGAAGTGTGAAGTTTTGCCCCAAGGGAGGAACAACCCCCAGCACCAGCAGATGCTGGGAGCAACCCAGTGGGAAAGCAGCTTAGCAGAAAAAGACCTGGAGTCCTGGTGGACACCAAGTGGAACATGAGGTGCCGGTGAGGGCTAACGGCACTCCGGGCTGCATTAGACAAAGCATTGCTCGGGGGAGGTGATCCTCCAAGTGATTCAGCAGTGGTGAGACCACATCTAGAGCTCTGGGCTCCTTCTGGTGGCCTCCCCAGGAACTCTCTTGCATGGTGATGTGTGTCACCTCATGCCACGCCAGAGTGTCCCGATGGGGCCCTGGGCCCGAGGGGCCCGGGGAAAGCCACAGCCACGGCTTCGATGGCTGGCTTGAAGCGCCGGTGCCGAGCCCACAACAGAAGACCCAGGGGATGGAGCGGGCAGTGGCACTGCAGGGAGCCCTGAGCTGTGGGCTGGGACGAGCACTGCAGGCGAGGGTGGCCCATGGTGACATCCCTCAGCCACGCACTGTGACATCACAGCTTTGCACGTAAGCTTGGGACTTACTCCCAGGCAACCAGAATCTCCCAGCTGCCTCTCGCCTTCACTCCAGTGCGTTTCGGCGAGGGGCTGGCTGCTGGGCTGCACCCTGGGAACCGGTGGCTGCAGCTCGTGGTGTCCATCCCCAGAGCCACCGCAGGTTTCAGCCCATCCCTGCCTGCAGGCGGCCAGAGCACCCAGGAGACGTGCTCACTGCAGAGGTGAGTTGTGTAAGGACACCTCACCCTGGGGAGCCCACCAGGTTTCCTTCTTGAGGGACTTGGGCGTCTCTTCCACCTCTCCCCGGGGCAACCCACGATCGTGGCTTCTCTTCCTCTTCTAGGGGGACGCTCGCTGTGTCAGTGTCGGAGAGGAGGCCTCGTTCCTCCCCCG
>NW_009710154.1:742-5367 GCF_000703405.1 Apaloderma vittatum | reverse complement strand
AGAGATCAAGCCCGAGTGTCCCCTTTGCAAGACGAGGGTCACTTCCATCCGGCGCTTGCTGGGCGGGGACAAATTCGAAGAGATCCCCACAAGACCATGTGCTGCATCCTTGGTCAGCGCCCAAGACGAGGGGCCATACGAACTGCTGTCACCAAGGGCGCTCAGGGTAGATCAGCCAGGGAATCCGGAGGGGTTCGTGGGTGGCCTTCACCCCAGCACCTGGGGGTTCCTTTTCAGGAATCACCCAGATTTCCTTGAGCTCCTGCAGCCCTGGCTGCATCAGGAGCTGGGGTACATCTTTGGAGAAGAACATTTTCAGGTACGAACACTGGAAAACATGATCCTGAGCGCCCTGCTCATCGTGTACCGGCTTGAAGAGCTTCTGGTCGAGGAGCTGCAGGCTGACCCCCAAAACCACGCAACAGCGTTCGTGCAAGACATTGAGTTCGCTGTGGACTGGTATGCGAGTGCAGCTCACCGCCTCCTGCTCTTTTGGGACATCCATGGTGCCAGGGGGTTCGAGGAGAGCCCTGAGGACACCACCAGCTCCGCTGTCTTCACGAAGTGGCCGGAGCACAGCCCCATGGCCAGCACCAGTGCTGCTGCCTCCCATGGTGGGACTCCTGAGCCCCGACCAGCCTCCTCCAGCAGCACTGCCACGGACCAACTCCCAGGCACCTCGACCGCTGCTTTTCGAAGGAGAGCCAGCCGCCCTCCCTCCGTCCTTGCTCCCATCCCAGAGGAGCAAGAGGAGCTGCCCAAGGAGCCGGGGCAGGCTGCGTGCGGCGGTGCCTCTGCTCCCAGCCAGGGCAGGAGCTGCTCACATCAGGGGCCCTGGCGCCCTCCGAAGGGGAAGGCTGCCAGCTCCGAGGATGCTGCCGCATGCACCAAGAAACCACCTCACCCATGAGGCTAGAAGACCTCACTGCTGGTGAAAAGGAGGCCAAGGCAGCAGCGGGGCCACACGCCACCCCCCCAGGGGACCAAAAGGCTCTGCTCAGTACTGGAGAACCCAGCTCTACCTGAAAATAAATGTTATGAAAATAGCAGAAAGAGTCTCAGTACTGTCACTCATAGCCAGTGAACAGGGACCGTATTCCCAAATGCTTCTTCAAATCAAACATGTCCAGAATGGCTTTACCAGAGTTGCTAAATACTCAGTAACTCCTCAAACCAAGGAAAGATAATAGGATTTGTGGTGGTGTGCAGGGTGGGTTTAGGGTTTAAATGTAGTTGAGATATAGCCACTTGCAGGACTGCAGATATGTTTTAGTTCCTGATTATTTGCCATATCTCTACTTGCCTGAACAACTGTGGGTTTTAAGGGCAGTTGACCCGAGTGAGTCACAAACCAGAAATTAATTCAGAATAGAAGGCTGAACGGCCTGGAGAAGTGTCTAGCACCAAAATCATTAGTTATGCTCCGTGGTGGAATAAAAAGGGATGGTCCTGATTTGGTTCCTCTTCATCACTTTCTTATCCCGGGTTTTGAAATATGAGGCTTCATATTTCAAAATTTCATATTTCATGTTTGGCAAGTGCTGTGATTGGGGACAGGGACAACCACCATTTCCACAGACAAATACAAGTGTCCCCTTACTCATCAAATTGATAACACAAAAGTGTTTCCTCCTCTAAGAGCCTGAAACCAAGCTGCTATTTGCTTTGGGCTCCAGACTCTGCCTGGCTTTTGCAACGGGATTTATCCAACAAGGGTTCCTTGCAGCAGGGAACACCATCTCTCCTCCAGGCCTGCAAGGTGCATTATAGACACAAATTCAATTAAGCTTCACAGCAAACTCTGCTGAGGCAGGCGGGTGGGGATTAGTCAAAGAATCAATTATGAGAGAGAAGCCAAGTTAGAAAACGAGTCTGTCGGACACTGTTACCCTGCCCTTGATAGACGTTTCTTGCCCTAATAGCAACACTGACTACAGCATTCTCCAGAAAACCCACACAAAACCAAGATCTCTGATACAAAACAAAAGCTGCAGCTACTATCTATAACTGTAGATTTTCCACAGAAAGAGGCAAGATAGAAAAGGGAAGAACAATTTAGACTGATGGGAGAGATAGAGAAGTGAAAGGTGGATCCTGTGTCATGGACATGGAGTGAGTTTACAACAAAGTGTAAAAACAAACCCTGAATCATAGATTCATAGATTCGTAGATGCGTAGAATGCATTGAGTTGGAAATTCCAGTTGCCTTTCTAGAAGAGTATCTCCCCTTTCCAGCCACTAACTCTAGTACTTGCTCCTTGTTCCCCACAGTCTGCAACACTACAGCAACATGAAAACTTCATCCAAGGTGCAGCTGCATTTATTCAGAGCAATTCTGCTTGGCAGGGTCCCTTTTGCACAGAGATGAGCTGAGGCAGAGGAAGGGCAGGAGCACACGGCTCTGAAGGGAATGTAATTACAGCTCCGTAACATCATTTTTTTGCACCTCACTTTCCATTATGAAACTCCAGTTTGGAGCTCATGCAACCAGTGCCCCCAGCACTGCCCTCGCGTATCCTCCCGCACGAAACACAGGGTTACACGAGCCCTTCTGCCCCCCAACAAAATTAAAATATTTTCTGAAGTTATACTGTATTTCTGACCTGTAGAAGTCCTGGGCAGTCCAAGAAACGCTGCCTCCCACAATTCCTCCTCTTCCACCTTGGTCAACCCATCTCCCAGCTCACCAGTCTCGTTCTCGTGAGCTCAGTCTCTCCCACTCCCTCTGTTCCTGCTCCTCGAGCAGCAGACACCGGCCACCTTCCACCCTCCGGGAGGAGAAGCAGCTTGTCCCAGGGTTGTTGGGCTCCCAGGGGTCAGGCACTCATCCCTGTAGGGCAGCGGGAGAAGGAGAAGACCACAAGGCTGGTTCCTGCCCCAGGGTGAAGGGACCATTGAATGACCCGCTCACCTTCTTGCAAACCACACAGCAAAACAGGCACTGCCTTTGCCTTTGATCTCCAGGTTAACTCTGGTTAAGAGGCCTTGTTCTTCCCTCCAGGGTGAGATGGAGGTAGCTCCCTGCAGGCTTTCAAACCGTTTCTGGGGACGAGGCTGGACTCCTGTTTCTCAGGACTCTTCAACAGACTCAATGTGAGTTTCCCACCAGGCCGATAAAGCACCTTTCTCCACCCATGCATCTCCCTTCTGTACTGCTCATCCGTGGCTCAACTTCTGCCACCTTCTACTTTCACATGGAAAGAGCTGACTGGTGGGTGAGAGCACGCCTGGTCCCATCACAGCAGCACTCGGGTCAGAAAGGCCTCTCGGGCTGGGGAGCTGCCAACTTGTGGGTGGCCAAGGGACAGCCAGGTGCCTGCAGATAGGTTATATTTCCTTTTCTCGGGGTTCTGGACTCACACCTGCACATACACCCCTGAGACCCTGCTCCTGATGGAAAGGAAAAAGCACAAAATATTAATGGACAGGAAATTCATGGCAGTTTTCACTAGACTTTTGGTGTAAATAATTTTAGGTGTAAATTCTTCCGCTACTTCTCCCTTGTGCCCAGTGGGATTTGACCACTTCAGCAGTGCAAAGGAGCCCACATCTGGGAGATCCAGTCACCCGAGGTACTGGGAGGAGCAGCACCTACTCAGAGCTTCCTTGCAGCCTAGGGAGTCCCTGCCTGCAGGAACAACCCCTCAATAACTCTGGAGGAACAGAGAGAAGACCTGAAACGCTTGCAGCGCTGCTACTGGTGGCTCCAGGGACTTCGGAGATATCAGGAGGAGAAAGAGGTGGAAGCCTGAGGGTTGGATGTTCAGCAACTGCCTCATGGGGTCTCTCAGGAGGGTCTGGTGTGCGCCAGCGTTTGTGAAAGGAGTCAACAAAGCTCCTCTTAAACTTGTCATTAGCAAACACATAGATCAGGGGATCCAGACAGGTGTTTGCCATGGTGAACACCCAGCTGATGTAGTAGGCAAGTTCTACTTGGTGCAAGAGCTCATGAGATGTATCGTAGTACTTCACAACGATGCCAATGGTCCTGCAGATGTACAGGGGTGCAAAGCAGATGACAAAAATCACCAGAGACACTGTTACCATCTGCAGAGACCTGGTCTTCATCTTCTTGCCGCTGGAGCTTTTCTTTGCTGCTTTAGCAATGGCAGCTCCTAACAGAGCTCCGCAAGTCAAGGTAATGGCAAAGGGCAGGAGGAAAGAGAGCACAAACAAAACCATGTTGTAGAGGAAGTAAACGTAGGACAACTTTGACTGATGAATATGTAGGCATTGTGCCGAGCCATCAATAACTGAAGTCTTCAGGAGGAAGAAGAAAGGCAGCCCTTGGACAAAGAGAATGGCCCAGATGAACAAGCACAGCTTTCTCAAGAAGCTCTTCTTCTTCCAGAGGGACTTGCTCTTGTACCGTGCAATGACAACGTACCGGTGAATGCAGATGAGCGTCAGGAAATAGATGCTGCTGTGGACATGGACACTGTAGAGAAAGGCTTCGAACTGGCAGAGGAACTGCCCAAATGGCCACCGGTTGCCAAGGCTGAGGTAGGAAATCTCTAGTGGAGCAACAGGGATGGCGAGGATGTCTCCCAGGACGAGGCTGAACTGCAGGGTCGTGCCTGAGTCCCACTGCTTGATGCGGAAGCAGAACACCCAGAAGCTCACGC
>NW_009710154.1:0-711 GCF_000703405.1 Apaloderma vittatum | reverse complement strand
CAGGATGCAGCCCAGCAGGAGAAGGGTGCCCAGGGCAGGGATGGTGGGGTGCAGCCCCTGGAGGACAGAGCTGGTGTTCATGAACGTCAGGGAGGCCAGCGGATCCAAGGACGGAGGAGAACCCTCTGTGCTGACCTGCAAGGGGTGGGATGGAAAAGCCATGAAACCACGCAAGCTCATCCTCAACTGCCCCACGGTTCTCTGACTCACCAGCAGCAAGGCTTTTCCCTGCCACGTGGGAGCCTCACGTCTGTACGTGGATGATTCTGAAGTCAGAGGCTGCTGATTATGTTCAAGCGCTTGGGTGTGCCCATCCTTGCTCCCACTGCCTTTGGGCTGCATCCTGGCATCTCCCCAGAAAGCTCAGGGCCTCGTTGAGATAACGGCTCTGTGTGAGGAGCCACCCCCAGGATGATGCTCTCAGCCTGCCCTGCTGCCCTCCCAGCTCTGCACCGCTTCCCCGGGGACGTGGGACAGACCCTGGGGAGGAAACGGGCTTCTGAATGCCTTTTCACAGCGCATTTGCTGCCTAGGCAGCTTTGGTCTCTCCTGGCTTCGGTCACCAGAGAAACTTGCAACTAAACTGCACCCTCCTGTGTGCTCCCAGGTGGCTGAACGTGGCCGGATGTCATTTCTTTAATCTAGCTTTTAACTCTCATTTTGGTAAATCTGAGAGTCTAGCCCAGGGGGTCGTGGAAAGATGATGATGAT
>NW_009710153.1:24429-24764 GCF_000703405.1 Apaloderma vittatum | reverse complement strand
CCACCGCCCGGAGCCCAACCTCCGCCTCGTGGAGCACAGGTTGGGGTGGAAGGGCATCCCCTGCCCCAGGAACGTGTTCTGGGGCCAAAGCTGAGTTACCCACGAATGTTTATTCGGGGAGGGGGAAAGGAAGCAGATGTATGTACATATACATTCAGTCACGGACGTTTCCTCCTAGAAAAAGGCCCCATGAACATATATTACAGGAGAAAGTCTCCAGGTTCTTCTTCTTCTTCTTCTTCTTAGTATTACTTAAAAGCTGGGGTTTTGCCCCAAAGGCAAGCAGTGACGGGTCCTTGCTGGCCTGGATGCAGTGAGCCGGGAAGATGGGGAAA
>NW_009710153.1:23788-24360 GCF_000703405.1 Apaloderma vittatum | reverse complement strand
CGGCACGCGGGGTCAGCGTCCAAACCTCAAACCGGCTTCTGAGATTCTCCTCAAACCGCACTGGTGTATTTAAGGCCAAATTTCTGGCCTTGGTCCTTCCTCCTCAGCCTCAGATCTCGACAGGCTGGGGAGCGTTCTGCGACGGCTGGAGGCCCCGCGGGAGAAGGAGGAGGCGAAGCGGTGTCGTACTTGGTGATTGTATTAGCAACAGGAGAAAACATGCACGGTAGCGATTTAGTGTTCCCGTCTTGCCACCACCCTGTTCTAAAATGAACAACTCCTCGGTCCCGCTCCCCGCAGCAACAGGGGGATGCTCATCCCCAGCCCACCCTGCTCCCACCCTCTTTCTCACTACTACTCTGTGAAAAGGCAAATTATTTTGCCCCGTGGCAGCCAGACGAGGGGCTCCTGTCCCAAGAAAGTGACCTCCAGTGTGGTGAAGCCTCTCAAAATGCACCGGACGTCCCCAGCTCGGTGGGGACAGAGTGCGGGGTCCCAGCCTGCAGACGCGTTGCCGGTGGGGACTGAGTGATGGCAGGAGGGGTTGTGGGCCACCCCAGACAGGCCCTGCT
>NW_009710153.1:23325-23715 GCF_000703405.1 Apaloderma vittatum | reverse complement strand
CCTCTCCGCTCGGCCGGGGCAGAGGCTGTCGCTTCGCTGCCAGGCACTGTCGATGAGGCTCTGAGCGTCCTCGCATTTCTTCTTGATGGCGGCGTCCAGAATGGCCTTGTGCAGGAGGTCGACCTGAAACGCACACGTGGAGCAGTGAGGAGGGGAACGAACGAGAGCAGCTTCTCCCCCTTGTTATAAAACCACCTCCAAAAGAGACGTGAAAGGCGCCTGTGTCGTAAATACGGGGGACAGGGCTGACGCAGGTTATTTCCCCGCTCCCCAGCCCTTGGTGCTCAGGGCCTGGCTTGCTGAGGGACTTGGGCTCTCAGTCCCACATCCTGCAGTCAGGCAGACATGGAGGAGCCCTGTGGTTCTCCTGCCCTTCGTGGGAAAGCAGAG
>NW_009710153.1:22637-23304 GCF_000703405.1 Apaloderma vittatum | reverse complement strand
TCCGCAGACGGAGGAAGGGCACGACGCAGCCTCGCACGCTCACCTGGTAGATGTTCCTCCATGCAACGTTCAGGGCCGAGAGGAACCTCTCCAGCTCTGTAGTGCAACTAAAATAGAGGACCCAGGGGGGAAGGAACTGCTTGCTGTCCTGAGCAAACTCCTAAACGCCAAGAGAGAGGCCGGCTGTTACCACCTCTGTCCGTGCCCAGCCCGGGCCGCCCAGCCCCGAAGCACGGCGCTCACCAGGATACAGTACTCCTTGCCCGCCTCCGTGGAGATGGCGGTGATGTCCGTGAGCTCCACGGTGCCCAGCGAGCGGAAGAAGCTCGTCTGACAGTCCTCGTGGCAGGTGAAAGCCTTCTCGTCCGTCAGCACGAGGCAGCAGGGGACGCAAGGCGTAGGGGCGACGCCTTGGGGGATCACCTGCACAGGGTGGGAAGTTGGGGGGGTTAAAATCTGGCGTGAGGGTGCCCCATCTCCATAGGGTGTCCTGTGGGGAAGCCCTCCTGGCTCAAGAGAAAACTGCCTGCTCTGTCCTGGGCAGACATCTCGCTCCCATCAGCAGCTCCACGATGGCTGGGCTGTGCCCTGAAGGGGCTCTGGGAGAAGGAGGGGGGGTCGATGCACCCGTCACCCGGCTCCCCCCTTTGGAGACAGCCTGGCAGAG
>NW_009710153.1:18880-22574 GCF_000703405.1 Apaloderma vittatum | reverse complement strand
ATCACCTGGAAGGAGTGGGGCCGGTCGGTGGTGTTGGAGCGCCGGCATCCCCCGCACTGCTCGCCGCTGGGAGAGAGGGGGGAGGATGGAAATCAGCGGGATGGACTGGCCTGGGAACAGCCTGTCTGCCCTCCCTGCGCTGCGTGTCACCCTGCTTGCCCCATGAGCACTCATGGCCTGTCTGTGACAGCCCCTGTGGTGGCTGCTCCAAGGACAGACTCTGTCCCTGCATGAGGTGGCAGAGCTGGGGCTGAGCACTGCCGGGTTTGTGGAGATCGCCCACTGTCGCTCTTGGAGGGGATACATCAGCCCTTCAGAGGCCAATTCCCCATCAAAGGGTGGGCTTGGCCTGCAAATCCAGGAGGAAATGAGCTGATCCCCAGCTCTGTGTGTCGAGGCCAAGGCAAATGGGCACCTGTAGCCAGCAGGGAGTCCTGCGACACAAACTGGGTCGTGATCTTGCCCCAAAACACGTCCCTGAACATCCCAAGGAGTTCCTGATCCCTCAATCCCCACCGAATCCGAGCGCTTCATCCTACCAGCTGCTTACCCCATGTTGATGGAGAGCAGAGGGGTGACGTCTGTGCGGTCTGGGTACTGGTACAAGATCCCGTTGCTGCCGTTTGGGAGGATGAGAGAGGTGGTTAAGTGGAGTCAGCTCAGCTCTGGCAACTGCTCGAGCACCCTCTGCCTTCGGTCCCCGCGGCCGCTCCTGCCCTGCCCTCCACCCACACAGCCCCGCAGCATCACTGGGCAGCCATGACTGGGTGGCTTTAGCCTCCCAAGTGACAACATGTGTCCCCTCCACCTCTTGAAGCAGCTCCTAGGAAGCAAACTGGTCCCAGTGCCTTTTCCAGCGAGCCCTGGCTGACCACAGTCCTGACCCAGAGCCCTGGCGCCCACCTGAGCACCACGAAGCAGGGCTTCCACTGCTCCTTGCCCAGGTAGGAGGTCCCTGCCTTGTAGTGCAGGATGCCGTCCTTGGTGACCGCGTTCTCGGCAGAGGTGTAGCTGCTGTTGGCGGGGCCCCGGGCGGTCCTCCCAGTGAACGAGGCCGTAGAAGCGCACCACCACGTCGCAGGCCTGCGAGAGTCGGGGGGAGAAGTCAGCGGGAGGGAGTCTCCCGTGAGCCAGCGCCACGCCTAGCGATGGCCGCGCTACCCACACTCACCTCGCACTTGGACTCCTGGGCCACAAACTTGGCGAGTGCCAGTTTCTCCATGGTGGCGTCCGTGAGGATACTGGGGTACGGGGGTTCCCGGCACCCTTTGATCATGGCTGACTTCAAGGAGACCAAGAAGAACCTGAGAGGGAGATGGAGACCTCTGCTGAGGCCACAGCAAACAGCCCCTCATCTCCCTCACGCGCTCTCATGCCAAAGCGGCTTCCCTTCAACGCAAGCCTCGGCTCTTCCAGACCAAAAGGTCCTGAAATGAACGTACGGACCAAAGGTGACGGGGGTCACAAAGTCGGAGCTCCAGGAAGGATACGGGCAAGACTGGGGGACAGACACCCATCCCAACACAGATCCCAGGATGAGCATCCAGGTCCTAACAAGGTCACCTCCCTGAGCCGACAGCACACAGAGACTCAGGGACATGCCTTGAAGCTCAAGATCTCGTCCCTGCTCATCCCAAGGGACACAAAGGACATGTAGGCTGCGCTGCCCAGGGCCCCAAGGTCACTGCTGGCTATATCCAGGGAAGATACTTTGGGCTTATCCATGCTCAGGGCATCTCCAGCACAGTTCACCTGGTGGCAACAAATCAACCCCCAAACCCCCTTTGGTTGCAGGACTTGGTCGTGAAGGGCTGTCACAGGTCTCTCTTGCGTTCCCCAGGTCATGCCAGGAGGCCAAGGAGCTGCCAGAGGTCCCGCACCCCACGAGGAAAGAGCCCCGGTTCATCGCCTGGTCCCTGCTTACTCGGTGAGAGCCACGTCGGCGGTGTCGAGCAGGAACTGCTTCCTCCGGTTGGTGCACACCAGAGTGACTGTCTGCCGGTCCAGCCCGACCTGTGCGCTGGTCCACCCCGACCTGTGCCACACAGGACAGGTTAAGGAAGCCAGTAGTTACGGGGGACAAGGGACAACGAAGCAGGGCTGAACCTGGCTCCCGGCCCCAGGGGAGAAGGGCAGCGCTCGCTCTGCCACTCGTACAAATATAGGAGCAAGCGGGGCACCCGTGGTGGTGGGAATCACTTCTACCTCTCCCAGCCTCAAAGATTCACTGGCCAAAATGCTCCCCGTGGAGAGAACACCCCACAAAAACAGCCCATCGTGACGCTCCCGACAACTCTGCAAACTGGGAGGGGAGGACCGACCTCCAAACTCCCCTCCTGCTCCCCCCGCTAAGAGGGCTGACCTGACCAGGCCACACTCACCGAAACGTAGTCCAGCTCATTGTAGGAAACAGCCTCCTCCACCATGTACGGCTTCTCCGCTGCCCCTGGCACAGACACAAAGAGCTGCGTGAAGGGAGGCGAAGGACCTCGGGGCTGCTTCTTGGGGGACAAGTCAACCTAAGCTCCCTACGGTGACTGCCACTGTGCTGGGGACACGAGGGAACCGGCAGGAGCTGGCAGTGAAGCTGCTGGGAGCTGTGACACCCTAATTTATGGACAAGCTATGGATCAAGCGAGCCTGCCTCCGTCTGGGTGAGCACAGAGGCTGTCAGGACAGGATACCTTTCCGGATCAGGTACACGTAGCAATCTGTCAGCAGGACGTAGATCAGCTGCAGGTTCCCCTCCATGTGCCCGGTGCTCATTCGGATCATCTGTGCGGACAGAGAAGAGCTCTCAGCCTGCGGCCGGCGCGGGCACAGAGCCCGTCCTTCACGGGAGACTGACAGTGACCACCTTACCCTGAACAACTGTTCCTCGTTCTCCCGGAAGACGTGGATCATCAGCAGGAGAAGATGGTTGTTATCCACTCTGTGAAGAGAGACAGTAGATGATGGACACAGACTGGGTGACTCTATGAAGGGCAGTCTCCCTCCTTATTGAGCTTGTCCAGGATTTGGGCACCCCCCAAGACCTTCTCCTGAACCCTTGTGCTTCGCTTTCATCCTGGATAAGGATGGGCTTTGCCACCCAGACTGAGGACAAAGGGAAAAGTGCCAGCTTGAGCTCAGGATTATTTGGAAGATGCTGAACAAACTCAGCCTCACCTGAACTCGGAGGGATGGGTCAGCTCCGAAGGGCTGCCCTGTCCTTCCTCCACACCAGAGTCCTCGGCGCTGCTCAGGGAAGGGCTGGGCTGCTCCTTCTTTGGCTCACAGAGAGCCTGGGGGTTGGCAGTTTCTGTCTGACCGGTTTGGGGTTCATCACTCACCCCTGCAGACTCCTCTGCTGCCCCAACTGCTTCTCCCCCCTTGCTTGCTTCTTCTTCAGGAGTCTCAGGGCTACCAGAAACATGTGGCGGTTGGCCAGGCCCTGGAGTGTCATGGTGGCCACCACCTGGTGCAGCAGCGTTTGGACTCTCGATGGTAAAGCGGTAGAAGTCCATGGGGGCTGAAATCCCCTAAAGTCCCCAGAGGACGATCCGTCTGGGGTCTCCCCTGGCGTGCCAGTCCGAAAGGACTGCCCCGAGCGCTCGAGGGGGGCGTTCCAGCCACCGGGGTCCAGCTGCCCATTGAGCTTGTCCATCACCTTGCTCAGTGGCTGTCCCACGCTCTCCATGGATGTGTCCTTCAT
>NW_009710153.1:18155-18533 GCF_000703405.1 Apaloderma vittatum | reverse complement strand
GAATTTCCCGTTGCAGAGAAATTCTTATACTGAGACCATCGCGCAATGCGCAGCCCCCAGCTCCATGATGGCCGTCACAAGAAAAGCAAGGTACAGACACTGCTTCCTACTGACTCCCTACCGACCGAAAAAAAAGAAAAGAGGCATCAGCTGCTGAACGCAGAACCTTGGGCTTCCTTGGGCTGCAAAGGGGATCACAAATGGAAGAGGAGCTAAAGTGACGTGGGAGAAATCCATGTCTGAGAGCGAGATGCTGGGAAGAGTGAAGGTTTCATGAGGAGGTGGCAATGCTGTGGCCCTGCCCGCCAGGAGAGTGAGATGCAGGCTGGAGCCTGCTCCGGCCGACCGGCACACCGGGATGTGGCTGGGGGGGGGGTT
>NW_009710153.1:12309-18124 GCF_000703405.1 Apaloderma vittatum | reverse complement strand
GCGGGAGTGTTTGGGCCTCCCAAGGCACCCAAACTGCTGCCAGGTCACTTCCTCAGGGAGCAAACGCGGTGTTCCCCACATGTGTGCCAGAGAGCAAGACGAGGTGTAAGCCAGCTCCTCTGCTCCTCCCAGGAAATCCAGGGTGCAAGAACAAACCAGCTGGGCTGGTTTTGGGATGACCCCATCCCTGGGTGCGAGCAGACAGAGCCTTGAGCTCTCTGTCTGGGTTAAGGGCTCCGAGGCACCCCTGGGGATCTCCTGTGCAAGAGTCAAATGCAGGCCAGCAGGTCTGTGGAGGCATCACCCTTGGTGGCTTTAGCCTCAACTCGTTGACAAACAAGATGAAGGACGAGAGAGGAGATCTGAGACCCAGAGCTGCTGCAAACCTGCCACCAGCCAGAGAAAGCTTCAGATAAAACCCCACAGCTGCTTCTGAGCTCTCGGACATCGACTGCAGGGCAAAGGTGTGGCCGTCGAGCCAGCCTGTAGCTCTACAGACCCAAGAGACCAGCTCTGTTGATGCCTACAGAGCATCAGTTGGTGTCTGGAGGTATAAAGCCACCTTCTCATCCGTCAGGCTAGAAGGGGCGGCACATCACTAACCTCTGGAGATGAAGGATGCTAAGGCACATATTTCCAGGACAGGCAGCTCTGTCCCTACCTGATGACCTCCAGCTCCGTGCAGCTCTCGGACTGGTCCGTTCCTTCGGGAGTAGCTTCTGCCTTCTCCTGAGAAGCTGTGTGCACCGGCGTGGTCTCAACGGAGGACGGTGCATCAGCTTTCTCCTCGTTGAAGGGGTTGTGACGCTGCGTCGGGCTCTTCGTGGAGGCTTTGCCGCCGTTGGCCTCAGAGGTGGTGGAGCGCGGGCAGCTGAGCGTGTCCGTGAGGTCTCCATCTGCAAAGGCAAAGGAGGGAAAAGCGGGATGAACGTCAGCTCAGGCAACCAGATCGAATCAAGCAAAAGCTGCGCACTGGGGGCTCGGGGCACTACGTGGTCACCGCGTTGCTCACAAGTGACACCATCCCAGGCACCGGCAGAGCGCTGTCGGACCAGCTTAGCTTCAGAGATCGCTGCGGGCAGCAGGCTCTTTGCGAGGAGGGACAGAGAGGCCAGCACGCAACCCGGCATCGCTCTGCGTTTCGCAGCTGCTGCGATTTAGAGAACGCCTGGAAACAACAGCTCAAGTCACCCAGAGGCCGGCAGCTGGATTAAGTAGAGGAAACATCCTCGGGAAGGAACTCCAGGGGTCTTGCTCCTTAGCGAGGCGACAGCGAGCTAACGAGGCTGCTGCCCCACATCGCTGCTTCTCCCCTGCGACAGGGCTGCAGGAAGACGCTCGCTCGCTTGGAAGGGCAGAAACAGAGCCAGCCTACGTAGCCGGCTGCTTTTCTCCACTTGTGTGGGGCACACACCGGGGGCTGAAGTGTCAAGGAGGGGGCACACAGCATTCACCAGGGTCCGAGGAGAGCGGCTGCGCAGTCAGGCTTGGCCCGTGTTAGTCTCCAGAGGGAAAAGGAGCAGTGGTGAAGGGCTACGGGAGCCATGCTTGGAATCATCCATCCACAAAACCACGGTTAAAGGAAGGTTACGCGTGAACTCCTCTTCTCCGGCACCCTTCGTTCCCAAAGCCAGTTGGGACCCTCTTGCTAAGCAGGGAGACCCCTTCTGACGGAAACTGAAGCCCCTGTCAGCCTGATTCGGGGGCACGAGTTTTGAGTAGGGAAATGAAACTTCTTACAAAAAACATCTAATCAAGGCAGTTTTGCGAAGGCCAATTTCAAACGGCTGCTTTTGTTCTGTAAACGCCCACCCCACGGCACGGAGGCTGTGAACTCCACCGTGGCGAGTAAATCGGGTGGGTTTTTAATGGTGACATTAAAGGGAAAATAAAACATTTAAAAGCCATCTCAACCTGCGTCATCAGAACGAACATCACTCCTTTAGCCTGAACCCTGCTGGTTCTGTCGAGACAAAACAGTCTTTGTCTGTAACACAGAATTTTACCCCAAAATGCATTTGCTGACAATGAGGAATCACCTCAACTTTGTTAAACTCTTGCTCCGTGCACAAACGACAAGGAACGCTGCAGTGAGCTCACCTGGCAGGGCGGTTATGATGAAAAATTTGCTACGGCTGAGGTTTGCTCAGTGCCCAGTGACCTCAGCGCATGGGGTGAGAAAGAAAACGAGAGGGAGTGTGTTAGAGCCCCATCCCCATCCCCATGGAATTCAGGCAGAATTTTCCCAAATACTCAGGTGGTACCAGCCACGGCTCCACTCGGGTTTTGGCTGTGAAGGACAGAGTGTGGGTGTATTTCCTCCAGGGGTAAAGCAGAGAGGTCTCCTACTCCCATGACATGAAGGTTACGCAGTGGAGGAAGAAGAACAAGTTCCTCTAAAATGGGCACGTGCTTCTGACCATAAAGGTCAGACATAGCTGACAAGTTGGTTTTAAAAGTGGTAAAATAAAAAATAAATAAAAACCCAGAAGTGCAGTGACCCAAACTGAGCAGAGTCATGTGCTGGATGTTTGACACAGGACAGCAGGGCCCAAGGAAAACAAAACCTCGCAAATTAATCCCGGCAAAAGGCCCAAAATTAAAGAAAGCAGAATTAATTCAGCTGTTTTCCAGGGCTTTCGGGAAGTCAATGAAGGTGGATCAGTTTTTCAGTCAGCACTCGGCATGCTTTACCCCAAAGAGGAAATCTCCGGCCTAAGGCCACCCAGCACGCCAGGCTCGTTTCCGCCGGCCACTGATCCCCGGCTGCGGCTTCACGGTGGGGCTGATTTTGCAGCTTTTCTTTTGTAACGTGGTATAAAGGGTCTTTTATCGACACAGGTCGTAAAGTATCAGGCAGCTGCAGAACTGTGCTCGAAATTCCAGCCTCGTGCCCGGGGCGGACGCATCTAGAAGACACACAGGCACGGTCAGAGGCAGGAAAAATTCTCTCTCTGCACCGGAACATACGGCCAGGAGTTGGGGAAAGCTTTTGCATGTTGTCTCACAGATGAGACCCACAACCTCCCACCTCAGGGGATCTTTTTTCGCTCCTTTTCTGCCTCTACCGAATTCCATCAAGATGTGGGGGCCACTTGCTAAAGAAATGACTGGGGAGCATGCAGCAAGCTTCGGGTGGCAGCAATGCAGAGAGGAAAACAAAATGTTGTAACAGATGAGTATGTCCCACCTTCCCAGTCTCTGCTGGGCATGGCCTGCATTGCTGGGAAGACATCTCCAAAATCATAATCTACAAAAACGAGGGATAAAAACTCAGGATTAGAAATACAAGTAGTGGGGAGGGAGGGGGGACAGGGGAGAGTGTGAAGGGGATTTGGGGCAGGGAAATGGGAAAGGAGGGAAACAAAACAAATCTTCCACCAGTATCTGAAACACATGGGAAAAGAGTTAGGGAACATGGATGCAAATGGAAACCAGCTGCAGTGATGGTTGTTGCTGCTGGATGTTTGTGCTGTGGGGGCTATGACGGGACCAGGGAGGGACGAAGGCCCCGTTACACAAGGTGCGGCAAAGCTAAAACAGAAAAACGGGCAGGGGTGTCAGCGATCCCCTTTGTGAACAAATTTAATCACTCTGTGCCTCAGTTTCCCCACTTGACACTTACCTCTGATAGGTACCGTGATGTTTGACTCACTAACACTTGCAAAGGCAGGGGGTCTCATTAAAGGGAAAAACTTGTCCTCTGATCCTAAAATCCCCTGCTCCACCCTAGGTAGCGAGATGCTCTTGTCAAAGTGACGAGCAGCGAAACAGATTGAAGTTCGATTCCTCCCCGCTGGAGGAACAGCGGCAATACCCACAACAACGAGGATAACCTTTCCACATCAACACCAAACCCCTCGACGCACGGGGAAACTGCGACACAGATCACAACCACTGCCCGGACACATGGAATAGCTTGTGATGATGCCAAACCCAAAATCTAGCTTCAACATCTCCTGGATCTCTACTCCAAACCCTCCGTCTCTTGAGCAGTAAGCTTCCACCCACCAGACGGGAAAGTGTAGGCAAACCCAAGGGACACCCTTTGCCCGGTCAAGGGGACAGGTGGGAGCTGTGCTGTCACCAACACCTGTTCTGCTAAGGGAGGAACAGGAGCACGAGCCCAGGGGGTGCAGCAAGTGCCGAAACAGCTGCTTAAGCCCAGCCTCCAGCGACAGAGAAGCCTCTTCTTGCGACTTTTATTGCTGGGCTCCTCGTGCCGTCTCCGACTCACCTCCGATGCTGTGGCTCTGGCAAAAGCAAGCCCTCAAAAGCAAACCCTTTCATGCTTACAGCATGAGTGCAGGTGTTGTGGGTGAGGCCAAAACAGCACCGTGCTTCAAAGCCCTTTGCTGAAATGATGTGAATGCCTGTCCTGGGCCGTTCCTTCTCTGCATCTTTAACGCCTGCAGCTTCTATCTTGCACATAAAAGGCGACTGGCAGACCCTTGTCTCTGAGGGAACCCGTCTGTATGTGGCCTCAGTCCCGAGCTCGCTGCATCCATTTGACAGCACATCACCCCCATCTATATTCCAGAATTCCCTGATCTTGTTTTGTTCAAACTGACATCAAAAAAGGGAACAGGGCTAGGTTTTGGATTAGGAACAGCAGCAGCAAAGCTGCTCCTTCATGTGAACGTGCTTCACGCAGGGTAAGAGCTCCCAGCTGCAGCCTGGAGCAGGCACAAGGTACACATGCAAGAACATTCAGCCCTCTCTGAGACGGATAAGAGGACAACTTATCAGGCTACACAAGCTCAGATGCACAAAGAGGAAAGAACAGTGCCTCTGAGACCACTGGCTGCCGCTCCCTCAGCCTGCAAACACGGAGAAAGACCCTGGAAACTATTCCCTACCACATACATTGGTCTCTGGACTGCAAAATCAGCAGCTGAAAAAGGTCCTCTGCAGCCCTGCATACCTGGAAGCCAGATCCAGGTGTGGGCATGGCTTTCAACCTGTGGAGAGGTTTCTCCAGTTCTTGCTGAAACACAGCCCAAAGGACGGGAACGTGGCCTGAGGCGACAAGCAGGGAAAGCCCTTCTCTCCTGCTCCAAGGCAAAGGGGATGTCCACAGCTTCGACCCCAGCACATCCCAAGGCGGGAGGGCAGAGACTCCCAGCCTAACCGCTGGGTATCCTACTTCGGTCCCTTCCAGCCCATCATTCAGCGTCTCGTCTGGTGCAGCGGCTCTGCTGAAGGAGATGTGGGACCACACAGCCCCGACCCCACCATTCCCCAAACACCACTGACCTTCACTGGACGGAGCGATGGCGCTGTCGTCCCATTCCAGGTTGGTGGAGGTGACCGAGTTGAAGGAGTTGAGGGACAGGCTGTCCGAGCCGTGCACGGAGCTGGGCAGGCGATCCTCAAAGTCCAGCAGGTACTGAGGTTTGTAGTAATCTGGCATGTAGGGTGCCAGGTCCAGGTAAGGAGCATCCTGCAGAGAAGAGAGCATGAGGCGACTCAGGCTCTGAGTCACAGCACACAGTTATTAGCACAGCTGAAACGACGGCCTCTGACTGTCCATTTCTGCCACCTTTCGGGGAAAACCCGGCAGCTCCGCTGCAACGCCAAGAGTTAGCCGGTGGCTTTGTGTTTACCTGGAGGACGCCAGCATTTTGTACCACACTTGTGGAGCTCAATGCCTTTATTCCCAGCAATGCCCACAGCTGGTTTCCCCACAACTGCCTCCTCCTTCTGAACTGCAATAACTGAGCAACAGGAATGAATCCCATTGCCGGATCTCCAAAGACCTCAGCCTAGAGCCTTTCCTAAAAAGTGGCAGCTTCCCGTTTTTAGCTGCAAGACA
>NW_009710153.1:10492-12247 GCF_000703405.1 Apaloderma vittatum | reverse complement strand
GCTCCCAGAGCCAAGGGAAACTGGTAAAACACTCACCAGATCCAAATCAAAGCGGATGAACTCCAGCCCGGACACCAGTGTTAAGAACAAGGTCAGATGATCGTGACTGCAAACCAGGGCGTTCCTGCAGCATGGACAAAACAGGGGAGTTTCAGAGATGTGGGCAAGAGAAGAAACAGCTACAAGTGCCCTTCTCTTTTCTTAGTGGCGTGTCTCTGAGGTGCCCAGAGCTGTGAGCAGCTTCTTTGAAAACTTGGAAGAATATAAATAGACATCTGGGCCTGGGAGTAAACGCAGTAAGTAGGAGAGATGCTTGCAGGCCTGCTTATATAGGCCAGTGTCCACGAATGGGACCTTTAAGCGCAAAACCTTTACCCACAAAATAAAATCAAACCCAGATCAGCTGCTTGTTCCCCACTGGCAAAACAGGGCTATGCCCCAACAAGAGGAAGCTGGCTTACTCACTTGACATAGTACTTGTGCAGCAGGCTTAGGTTCTCCTGGAACAGCCTCAAGTAGCTCTCCAAGGAGTTTTCATTGAGGGCTAGGTACAGCCATGCTCGGCCTGGAAAGAAAGCAGCAGAAAGATTTATCTGCAGGAAAATGCCTGAGAAGCAAAGCAAGGCTGGAAATAATCACAAATCAGTTAAAACACATGAGATTGTCCATTTGCATTCGTATAATTTCAGGGGAGAAACTGACCCTTGGGGAAATCTGTGGGGAAAAATGTTGGTGGGAGATGAAGGGGCAGGTCTGTGATTCGGAGCAGGAGTAAGAGTAAGGGACTGTGTGGTGGCCGGTTGAGAAGCAGACACACGACCATGTCTCCCCAGTGAGATGGGAGCTCTGCTCACACTGCCCCAGCAGGGATCAGGAGGTGGAGGGAGAATTGCTCTAAATCATCGCAGGTGCAATCTGAGGGATCACACAAATTCTGGGGTAGGGAGATGTGATGGTGGAGCCTGTGCTCAGCTCCGCTCTCACCGGTATGGGGCTTAGGAGACGAAGGGTGTTGGGAGAAACCAGGCAGAGAGGAGGTCTCTGGGTACAGTCCTGTGTCAAAAGCGGCCTCCATGGTCCCAAACACCCACTACAGACAACACCCAGAAGGAGAGAAGCAGCATTGGGCAAAAGACAGCTACAGTGAGACGTTCTGGGGTGAGAGGTGATACCTCCCATCTGACAGGAACCCCTCCTCAGAGCATGGCCCAGCAGATCGCTTTGGTTTCATGGCAGCAGAAGCAGGGCTACATCTCCAATCCAACACCTGATCCTGAGGCGCGGTGCAATTTTTCTAGAGCCATCGTGGCAGGGCTCCCACCTTCCCAGCCGAGACGAGTCGGACTCAGTGGAGAGCTGCCTGCTGGCTGCCCCAGCCCTCAAACACAAGGCCAGCACAACCTGCTTGGTTCTCTGGCCAGATGTCCCCAAAACAAGGTTTGCCCTCAGAGCCGGGGCAGCGCCTACAAACACTCACTGCGTCCCAAGTTGGTGGCCACGTGTTGAAGCACTTCGATCTGTTTGACGGCTTCTCGACGGGTGAAGTGAACGACCAGCACCCAGTAGCCCGAGGAAAGATCTTGCAGGCTGGAAGAAGAAAGAAGACCAGAGGAAGGTTAAGCAACAGCTTCATTATCTCCATCCAAGTGACTGCTGAGATGGTTTCCCCGTGCTGAGGCTACACTCTAGGCAAAGCACGGTGAAGAGCAGCCCAGCAGCAGGTTCCCCCCTTACCCCTAGAGCAGAGCATGGTTC
>NW_009710153.1:0-10477 GCF_000703405.1 Apaloderma vittatum | reverse complement strand
AGCCGCTGCAGGACCTTGTCATGGTTTCTGATGGCCGGCGTCTCGTCTTCGCAGGCAGCAAAGTAGCTCTGCAGCTGCAAAAAGAAGAGATGGGATGGCTGAAAAGCCCTTCCACAGCCCACCGAGGAGGCAGATGGAGATGCCTACACGCTCACAGCCAGCATTAAACAGCTTTTTTTAATCTCTCAGCTTGCTAAACCTTGATGCAGGTTACTCACAGGGCGTAGCAATCGGCTTTAAGAGTACGCTAAAGGCAACAATTCATAAGGAGAACCTCACCCCAAAAGACTTGCCCACGTTTCAGAGACAGGCCGGCAGCATGGCCATGGTTGCACAAACATCTTCCCTGTTGAAGGAGCAGACGGGCTTGGCTGCACAGCCTCCTGCTCCACAGCCAGCACTGCAGCAGTGGTTCCTCTGCAGCGCTGCAGCCACCGCAAAGCTGTTCAAAATGGAAATAAATCGGAGCTCTGGGCTCCGTTTCTGACTGCCACGGACAAGTCCCCTCCCCGCATCTCAGGGCCCTGTCATGTGAAACACTGGGTGGGGAGAGACGTTGCTTCCAGCTATAAAAGATGTTCCGGGTCCACAGAGCCTCATCCTTGTGGGACGCACACTCCGTGCGCAGCTGCAGCATCCCGGGAAAAGACAGAGGTTTTGTTACAGGCGGGTCAAACAACCGCCCGCAGTCGACGCCGGGCAGCCGAGAGCTGCCCCAGGCTTTCAAACCCAGGCTGCTACAGATGGGCTTGGCAGCACGGCCCTGGGGATTCAGAGGATACAGAGGGCAGCACGGATATGGACAGAGGCAGGTCAATTAATCCTGAGTTGTTTGCCTCTGCTGGGGCAAGGCTACGTGGACAGGATGCTCTCTCCAAAATCAGGACAGCTGGACTCATCTTTGGTTAACCTGTTTGCAGCGGCAAAGCCAGCTCTGAAGCCAGCGCTGGCCCCGTGCCCTGCTGAGAGCAGCCCTCGGAGGCTCGACGCAGCGGAAATTGCTTTTCTGCTTCTGCTAGAAATCCTAGAAATCCCTTTGCACCCAAATCCTGTATCCCATCCTAGCTGACCCGCCGGCCTCCTCCTGCCCCTGGAGCTTACGGATCTATTTAGGTCCCTGTCTCACACAAACCTGGCATTCAGACAGAGAGATTACTCACCCAGGAGGTAATCTCAGCTGTACATGCTGTGTTTATTTGCTCCAGCTGGCGACAAGCAAGCACGGTTCAGCTGTGCCACGACGATGCATCACCTGTATGCACGTTATTTTACGTTTTTGCCAAACCTCCAGTCAGAAGGTAGATTTAATAAAACTCAAACTTGGCAGTATTGCGCTCATCAAGTCTGACCTGTACCCCAAAACTGGTTTATACTCCTCTAAATTATTATTAAAGCCAGAAAAGCTCCTTATGAAAATCAGCCAGTCTTGATGTCAAAGTTACCAAGGGGGACAGAGAACACCTCACAGGCCTTGGGGAACTGTTCCCAACAACCGTCTTAAAAATACGAATATATCTAGCTCCTCCTGGCTTGAAGACCTTCAGCCTCCCTAGAGCTCTCAGCTAAGATGGGAGAGCCAGGCGTGTTCCTGCACGGAGCAGGTCCCAGCCCTTACGTGGGAAAGCTCTGCTGAGCTGGAAGAATTGCAGCCAGACTCCCTCATCCGATCGCGTGGCACAGCTCAGCCTGTCCCTGCCCCATCTGCTCCAGAAGGGAAATCCCCCAGGGAAGGAAACAGGCAATAATGTTTTGTTTGCCGAGCACCCATGGGTGCTCTGACGATGCCCAGGTGAGACCCAAAGTGTTTCCGCTCAGCAGCACTTTCGGGAGGAAGCTGTCCCAGAAGGTTAACACTATTAACAGGCAGCCCAGACCCAAGCAGGGAGAAAAACACCATAAAATCCCACTATCCAGAAACTATTTCAGGAGCTACCTGCAGCCACTGTTTTAAGCTCACTCCTGCAGCGAGGACACTGGAGGAAAAACCACAGTAATAGTTTGGAGACATAACCCTCTGGCAATGGATAGATGGAGCAGATGTTCTCCAAGAGCTGCGTGGAGCTCATTAAAATATCCCATTTTTGGGGAAACCGAGGCAGGAAGCAAAGCCCCTGCCATACGGGACGTGAGCCAGGATCTGAAGGCAGAAATTCCCAGCTTGTCCCAACCAGGCTGTTGGTCTGCAGAGAGCTGGGGGACCCTCGGATGAAGGTTCCTGTCCTGGGTGTCTCCAGAGGCTCGAGGAAATGCACAAGTAGGGGGCAGCCAGGGGAAAGCAAAAATAACCAGCCCCTAACATTAGTTTATCACTTAAATCAAGGAGCTGCTCAGGCAGCTCTGCACACGCAGCTCGGGGAGGTCACCTCGGAGGGAATTTGGAGCCTGCCTGTGCCACTGTGTCGGAGGAAATCCCCAAGACAGAGAGACTCCAAGCCTGGGGAGCAAAAGAGATGAACAAATAAGAAGCATTTCCTCTTTTTCCTTTCCTTCCTTCTCCAAAAATAACGTAGATCTTTGTAACAGCAATTCCTACAGCCCGTTCTCAGCTCCCAGCCCTCTTGGCTGTTGCACGGACTCCTCTGCTCCCATCCCCAGAGGATGCAAACAGTGGTTGTCTCACCTCAACATCTCCGAACATCAGGAAGCACCAGAGAATTTCTGAAAAACAGATTTCTCTTCTCTAGAGAAGCCACATCTTCCCCCACCAGAGGGATCTAGGTTTTGAAGGGCTCGTTGTGCTTTACGTGAAGGCTCGGTGTTACTTTTAGCTGCTCTGCAAGGACTTTGCAGCCTCCTGCCCCACATAAACCAGCTGCCCCTGCACTGCTCCCCTTTCCTGCTGGAAAACCCAGCCCCGGAGCGATGGCTGGAGCAGACCTACCCCAAAAGGCTCAGGCATGCTCCTCTGCGCCATCAGGAGCCAGAGGATGAGCTGGTGTGACTGCAAAGCGCTCAGAGTCACGGGGCTACGCCAGCCCTGCGCACGTGGGAGCCCACGACTGGGCAACGGGCGCTCAGCAGTTTTGGATTTGGGTGCTGCGAGCCACGGTGTTTGAGGAGCTGCGGGTCACAGGGAAGCACACTGAGGGGCTCGCTCCCACCCACGTGCACAAAGATGTGCCACCACGTTCCCCAGACAGTGCCGTGTCAAGGGACGGTGCCATTTCCAACATCCCTTCAACACAAACGTGGCCAGCGGCTTCCAGTCTCAAGCAAAGGACACGCTGGAGCACAGAAGGCCCAAAAAGAGATCGGCCAGGCGAATCCTTGCCGACTACCACGTGTCCAGGGAGGAAACAAGACAGCACAAGCTTTGGGATGGAGTCCTCCTGGGTGGAGACATCCCTACAGCGAGGGTGGGGAAAGGCTGGGACTTGCAAAAGCTGATGGGGAGGCGTTTTTGGCTCGGGAAGAAGAACGAAGACGCACGTGGAGGAAAGGTACGGTGAAACAGCTTTCCCTGTTGGGGAAATGTTGCATCATTTCCCAAAAGCCTGCTGGCCTGCTTCGAGATCCACCTAGCTGAAAATCCAACGGAATTATGACCACGAGCATCTTGGGGCAGAGGCACAGACCATGGACGGACCCTGCTGGTGCAGCACAGGCAGGACTGAGGTGGCACCGCCCTGAGAAAACAGCATTTATAGGGAGCATTTCCCTCTCTCCAGTAAATCGTTATTAATCACAAACAAATAATTTGAAACCAACCTCTCTCTAATCACAGTGTGGCAGACAGACCTGTTTGGGAGGTGGTGACCCAACTTTCTGAAGCATCCACAAAGCAGCTCCCTGACACACCTGCGCAGCGAGTCGGGGAAAATCAGAAGAGAGGAGAGCAATGAGGTTAAAAACCACGAACCCAACGCAACACTGGTCACCTCCGGGTTTTCTGGTGAGATGTCCTTCCCCTCATCTCCTCTGTGCTCCAAAACAAGGAAGGGTTGAAGGCTGGCTCGGATGAAGGACTCGTGGGGCACGGTGAATGCCTCGAGCCCTGACCCAGGGCTATTTATAGACATTCCTGTGGCCAAAATAAGGATTGTCGGCACGCAGAAGGCATCCCTGCCATCCAAGCGGGACCACTCCGTGGCCCCAGCCGGGTCCGAGCACCGCCGCTGTGACAGCGTGGGACAAAACCCGCTTCTGTGAACTGGTCACAAAAGCCCAAACACTCGAGTTAAACACGCTTGGGAAGAAAGTGGAGCAGGAAGACATTTGTCCAAAGGCAACAGAGAACTGGTTTGCACAGAAGCAAACGTGGGGTTTGTGCTCCTTAACAATCACACCTCGCCCCCACTGAGGAGAAGGAGGATTTAATTGCTGTTTATCAATTACAAGTTGATTTTTTTTTTCAGTGATCCACCACACCCTGTATTCCTTGCACAATTTTATAGGCTACTAATTGCACCGGTTGGCAATGAGTACGAAGCTCTCCAGGCCCATTTGCAGAGCTCCTGTGTCACAAGAGATGCAAAAAAACCCATCAGGCAAGTTCGTTCTCCAAATCTTGTGGCTTTCCTTCGAAACCTCTACCATTGAAATACAGTCTCCTGACCTGTTCTTGGCTGGCCACAACCCAATCGAGTCGTCACCTCCCCTCTGTAAACCTGGCCTCAAGTGTTGCTGCATTTCTCATTTCTCTTCTGCCTGGTATTTCCCTGACAGGACAAGCACCCCAAAAGAAAAGCGAACAGCCCAGCTGGGAACCCTTCGCATTCCTCCAGCTCCCTAAGCACGGCACGCTCGCTGTGCGGGAAAGGCGAGAGGTGCTTCGAAATGCATTTTTCCCACCACACAGGCTGGAGAGGAGTTTTCAGCAGCTCCAGGAATAAAAAGTAAAAGCAATACCTGCTGTATTGCCCAGATAGAATAACCCTCTGCAGCAAAAGCAAACCCATCGGCTTTCCTGCGAACACGGCTTGCAAGGCTGCCTAACTACATGATTAAAAAAATATAGATTCAGAAGCCGGCTCTGGGTCTTGGCACTCAGTCTGGGGCTGCAGCCAGAGCTGAGCACCCTCAGGACCAAGCTGGGAGCACTAGAAGAAGGTAAGAGGTGACTGACCGTGTCCCAAGGAACGGCAGCTCAGCCCTGAGGGAAGAGGCAACGGGAAGGGACAGCACAGACACACAAGAACTGGCAATTTTACACCTGCTCAGGGCGGTGCAGTCAGCGGTCGATGGATAAAGAGGGGGTTGGACTATGCTGCCTGGAAAACTCGTAGTCTTCCATGCCACCCCTAAAAGCAGGCTGAATTCCAAGGCAGAGGTGTTATTCTCTCTTGCACACTTGTATAACACAAAGCCCTAAAGCTTCAGCTCTAGCAGGACGTTTTGAAGGTCGCGTAAGTGATCTGACTCAACATTTCTTACAAGTTTCCAAACCAGCACCGGCCTCAGCACCCATCCTGGACTTGGTGTGCTTCGCCTGCGCCTTGTGGCTTTCCTGATGAAATACGTCGGCACACTCAGCGTGTCGGCACGGCCCCGCAAGCGATGCTGAAGCAGCCTGGAGAGAAACAGAGCGTGCAGAGACAGAAGCCTGAAACAGGCTAAGCTGAAACCCACAGCAAAGATGCTCCGTGGCTGGAAACACAGAGCTTGGAAGCATTTGCAATCCAGTGCCAGCAAGGTTGTCACCTCCTGGGATGCGTCCGCTCATCAGCTCCGACACCCCCCCAGGCTTTTCCAGGGCTTTCCTTCATTATTTCTAAGCAGCAAACCTTACAGCAGGCTGGACCCACACACAGCTCAGCCAAGAACTGTTTTTTTTTTCCAGCGGTGACACTTGTTTGCAAGTCACAGGGAGCACCTCGTTCCTCTGTAACAGCGAGCACAGCGCAGGGAGCGGGGACGGGCACGGAGCTGGAACAGGATCCCCGTGCCCGCTGAAGGCATACGGAAAGGTCACACACCCAGCACAACGGAAGAAATGGATTTCACGGGAAGGAAAAAAAAAACCAAAGTCTGGTTGGTAAACACCCCGAAAACCAAGGTAGCACGAGGTGCTTGTGACCTGCAAGCCTCAGGAACTGCTCTCCCAGATAGCTGCTGCTCACTCACAGCCTGGGCATTTGCTGCTTTGAGTCTCTCCTCTGGCCCGCAGTTATTTTGGTTACTCCTCTTGGATGAGGGTATCAGAAGCAGGGAAAGCTGAAATCATTCAACAGTCACTGAAATTGTGCAATCGGAGGCAGAGAGGCTCAGAGGCGTTGCTTCAGCTCCTTGCACAAAACCCACAGCCAAACTTCAGCCTCCTAAACCTTTTTCCCACCAAAATGCTTTGTGTTAGCGATAGGAGAAGAAGTGGGATTTTTTTTTTCCTCCCCAAAAGGCAATCCTAGCCTTGCCCACCAGCAAGCCCAGAGCTGATTTTCAGAAACACCCTCCCTGGGTAAAGAGACAAACATCAGTTTAAGTGCCTGCAGAATCCAACCCCCTTGCAATCGTGGATGACAAACCTCGTATCACGACCAGACCTGTGCCAGGATGAGGCAACAGGAATTTCTAAAGAGATAAACCTTTAAATAGTCAAGCAACCCACAAAATACACAGCTGTGCTCTCAACAGAGCCACTGCAAACGGCTTCATTTGCTCGTCAAATGGTGGCAAAGCCCTGAAGGGACCTACAAAACAAGCTGTGTCCGAGTTTTGAATTGCTCTCTCTGTGTAAATAAACGCACCGAAGCAGAGGTGAGCAGGTTCCCTACCTGATTTCAGGAGGGATGCTCTGCTCCAGTCCTACCTGCTCCTCTCCAGGACACTGGGACACTAAGCCAGCCCCAAATTTGCCCTCCCTTGCCGTGCAGGAGAAGCAGAGACAGAGCTCAGGGGAGGCCTGGCCAAGGCATTGCAATGGCACGAGGCTAAAAATCTGATCCGGAGACGGGCAGAAGAGGCACAGCATTAATTCAATGGGCGGGAAGTGGAAACTTTCCCAAAGTCATGCAGAAACGGAGCAGGGCCAGAGCTTTTGGCAAGAACTCCTGCAGCCTCGGCAAAAAGCATCACTCCCCCTGATTGACACGCACCACAGATCAGCTGCTCCAGAGTTCAGGGGAATATGTGTCCTACAAAACCATTAGGGAAGTCTGGAAAAAAGAGAAAAGCCCCAAAACCTTGGATTCTGATCTTTTCCCTGATTTTAGGTAGGAATTGCCAACGACGAGTATTGCTTAAGGACTTCTCATTTTGTCCACCAAGTCACAGACAAGAAAGCAATAAATCTCTCCCTAACCCACTGCAATATTCAGGAGGGCACAGAAAACCAACGTGACAATACAAAACATCTACTCTACCACCTTCAGCACAGACCAGGTCACCTGTGATAGCTTCTAGCTACCAGGAGATGGTTGGCCACGGACGGATACGAAGCCGCTGGCATTTCTACCGTGCGTATCACAGCAAGAGTTCAGCTGGTAGGCACGAGGAGGCAACTCTCATCCCACCGCTGCCACGTGCAGTAACATCTCCTAGAAGCAAAAGCACTTGAGTGAACAAGGAGAGGATGGGAAAGGATGTACAGAAAGGGGTGAATGCACACTGAGCTGTAACACGCCTGTCTCCAGTCTTCTAGCTCAATAAAGCCTTGATTCTTTAAAAAAAATAAATAAATAAGGGTTAGGCATTGATTTGCACAGTAATCTGTGCTGGAGCGTAGCCTTCTTTGCAGAAAGCGGGGGTGAGGGAGCACTGGATGGGAAAGGGGAAAGAAACTGTCCCATGACACAAGCAACGGGCTCTGCGACGTCACACTGTCCATGTAATCGGAGCAGAAAGTGTTGCCCTCTGGATTAATCTCTGTCTCCCAGGGAGGAGAGAGAGGACAAGCTGCAAGTGGGAAATAACACAATAACACAATTCCTTTGGATGCGTGCTAGAACCGAAGCAGGGACCCAGCTCACCAGCGCTGAGCCTTCCCAACTTCTCCTGAAGCCACCAAGAGCAGAAGCCTCCAGCTGGAGAGGTCAATTTTGTCCCAACTACATGGTTTGCCTCTCTCTTTGCAGTCTAGGCCTGATCTCACACCTCTGCAGGCAACAGCAAAGCCAGTGTTGATCTCCGAGAGACAGGGGATACCTGCACGCACGGTCCAGATCTGGCACTGGGGTATCACACAGAGAAACCCTCAGGTTCGTAACTCCCTGCTCCAAGCAGGTTTGCGACCCCACCTTTCCCAGCTCGCTCCATCCCTTGGACCTTTCTAGCAAAATAAGAGCGAGGCAGTTCTGTTCTCGGAGGCTTGAGGGATTCGCTTGGAACTGAAGTACGTTTTTACCCACTGCTTGTGCTCTGACCTCCCACTCCTCAAGTTTAAAAGCACCTTGGAGAAATTGAAGTCACAGCCAGGTAAACTCACAGCCACAGGTATCCCTGGCACCAACTCTGCCCAGGGCTGTGCCACTGCTTGTCACCTTCCCCACCTGAGGCAGAGGGAAGCTGACAAGTGCCTGGATGGTTTTCCCTGGGCCACTCAGTGATCATAAAGCACTTTTCCTGCCGCTGCTACTCAAAGCCTGACCAGTGCAACCAAGTACCTGAGCCTTCAGTGGTGCTTTGTGCCAGTTTACCCAGTCTTGAGGTGCAGTTTAGTCCTGGCTGACTTCTAAAATAACATCCACGGACTGCTGAAAACTCCACAAACTCCTCTTTGGGTCTGAAGCTGAGAAAAGAAAGCCTACCACCACCTGGCCAAAAAGAGTGGAGCCCATCACTGCAAACATATCCAAGTAAGGAACAAGCAACCTACCTAGCTAGGAAGCTTTTGAAATCAGAGGCAAGACACTTGGAAAACTCCTCCACGCCCCATGACACAATCCTAGCGACGAGGAGTTAGTCAAGACGGCCCCAGAGGTAGGGAGAGGAGGACGAACAAGAGCAGGATTTCCCAGCGCACAGCTGAGGTGTGGGGAGGGTGTACCCCCTCCCCTAACCTACTACTCTACTTTTCCCACCAACACAAAGGCGGGAAAAAAAAAAGAAGAAAAAGACATATCAGGGACCTGAAGGCTGAAGCCAGACAGGGAAGCACTGGGAAAACTTAGTGGCTCCACAGCTGAAGGGGAACGACGTCCCCACGGAAGGAGAACTGCATCCCACGGGGAAAAAGCAGGGTGTACCACACTGCACTTTCGCCCTGCGGTTGAATTTGGTTTCGCTGGGATGGTATAAGATTCACGTAGGTTCCTATGTTTCTCTCGGCTTTCTTGCTCTGAACAGGAAAGCAAAAGAAAGATCCCAAAATCCCTTTTCACCACTGGACCAAGACAGGAGGTGGCAGAGACCGAGGCAGGTCGAGGCAAAGGTGTGTTGGCAGCACTGTAGTTGAGGAGTCCCATTCTAGTACAATAATAATTCAAATAACTCCCATGTTGATTTTATAGCATTGCCAACAGAGATCCCCAAGGATTTTCTGAATGCAAATAAATTATATCCAACAAAACCTGAGTGGGAAGTAAATATCCTTATACATATGTGGAAACTGAGGCAGTTGCTCTGCAGAGCGCTGTAACAGAGCTTGGAGCAGGCTGAACATCCACTGATTTCCGGGTAGGCAAAAGATTATCCTTAATTTTTACAGGACAGAAAGGTGAGAGATCAGAGAGCAGGGTCAGCAGTGGAAGAAAAGAGAAAGGTTGGGAGAGATTTGCACACCCATACTATGTCCCAGAACCAATGTCAGGCCATCCCTTCCTTAACAGTGCTAGGAATTCACTTATGATGGTCTTTGTAAGACAAGTTTTCACGGATAAATCTGTGTCAGGACACATTGCAGGCCACAGGAAGACTCCTACTCCATAAAGCAGTGGAAACCAAATCACTGGAGAAATATCAGTAAGTCCAGAAAGCCTCCTTTCCCTCATAAATTGAGATTAAAACTGTAAGGAGCCTTCCTTTACCTCCTCAAGCACAGCTGGAGCTCACAGGTGGACGAGGTAGGACCCACGGCCCAACCCAAAGCTTCCAGCACGTCCTTACAACTCACTCCTGTGACCACCCCAAACTCGTGCACCCCAGTCCCCTTCGTGCCAGAATGCAGACGCTCCCACCAAGTGGCTGGGCTTTAAGGAATGCTCTCACCAGCAGCAGGTACTGAGGGGCAAGGAGAAATGAGGGGCCAGCAGAAGGACATGGTGAGAGACGAGGCACGACAGGACTTGTCCTCAGAGCCCCTGTTTTGAGGGCTCAGACCAGGGCACATCCAACCCATGGCGTCCGTCTGCCTGGAGGGAAGACCTCTGACTTCACACATCCAGATCCCCCCCAAGTGAAAAGAGAACCCCCCCCAAGGATCCCTCCAACCCTGTCCACAGGAAAAAGAAACCCCTGGAAAAGGGGGAACCCAGGAACACCCCCAGACCCACACAGAGGAAGCCCTAAAGGTGTCCCTCACCTCTGCCAGGGAGAATGGCAGTGTGCCCTTGACCTCATACACGGCCCAAATAGTGCCCCGTAGCCCTGGGGTGTCCCCAGCCCC
>NW_009710152.1:0-1108 GCF_000703405.1 Apaloderma vittatum | reverse complement strand
GGCCACTAATAGAAGACTAATAACCACTGATAGCCACTAATAGCCACTAATGCCCTAATAACGCCCTAATAATGCCCTAATATCACTAATAACGCCCTAATACCGCTAATAACACCGTAATAACGCCCTAATAAATCCAATAACGCCCTAATACCACCCTAATACGGCTAATAATGCCCTAATGTTGCTAATAACGCCCTAATAACGCCCTAATAAAGCTAATAACGCCCTAGTAATGCTATAATATCGCTAATAACGCCCTAATAATGCCCTAATAATGCCCTAATAAACCTACTAATGCCGTGATATAGCTAATAACGCCCTAATAACGCCCTAATAAAGCCCTAATACCGCTAATAACGCCCTAATAACGCCATAATATCGCTAATAACGTCCTAATAACGCCCTAATACCTATAATAACGCCCTAATAAAGCCCTAATACCGCTAATAACAGCCTAATAACGCCCTAATACCGCTAATAACGCCCTAATATTGCTAGTAACGCCCTTATAACACCCTAATAAACCTAATAATGCCATAATATCGCTAATAACACCCTAATAAAGCCCTAATACCGCTAATAACACCATAATACCGCTAATAATGCCCTAATAACACTCTAATGTTGCTAATAACGCCCTTATAACGCCCTAATAAACCTAATAATGCCATAATATCGCTAATAACACCCTAATAAAGCCCTAATACCGCTAATAACACCATAATACCGCTAATAATGCCCTAATAACACTCTAATGTTGCTAATAACGCCCTTATAACGCCCTAATAAACCTAATAATGCCATAATATCGCTAATAACGCCCTAATAATGCCCTAATAATGCCCTAATAAACCTACTAATGCCGTGATATAGCTAATAACGCCCTAATAACGCCCTAATAAAGCCCTAATACTGCTAATAACGCCCTAATAACGCCCTAATAAAGCCCTAATACCGCTAATAACAGCCTAATAACGCCCTAATACCACTAATAACGACCTAATAACTCCCTAGTATCGCTAATAACGATCTAATAAAGCCATAATACCGCCCTAATACTATTAATAATGCCCAAATAACGCCCTAATACCACTAATAACGACCT